>NC_080163.1:28136321-28371321 GCF_950295315.1 Erinaceus europaeus | reverse complement strand
TGTACTTCTGCATTTGAGTGATTTCTAAAAGGATATTACCAATTTTTAAGAATAAATGACTATTTTATAGAGCCAGCAAATAGCATGGAGTTTTGTTTTTTTTTTTATGGGGTGAGTGGAGAATAATGAGACCTAATTGCAATTGGAGGTGACATTGTTGTCCTAAAGAATTTGAACTTAGTCTAGATTGCAGGATCACAAATTACAACCCATGGGCTAATCATGACCCACAGTTGTTTTTGTAATTCATGTTTTAATGGAACACACACTTGGGTTTATTTATATTACAATATATTTTATGACAGCTTTTGTCTGTGAAGAGTTACAAGAGAGACTGTATGTTTACTTCCTAGACCTGTGCATAAAATGTTTGATAACCCCTTTCTAGATAATAAAAAGGGAGCAAAGTAAAGAATGGTATCATCAAATGCTTATAGGCAAGTTAATACCAATAGAGCTTGAAACATAGGAGAATGTTAATTGTAGTAATTCTAACAGACTTTGTGTTCTGCCACTTGGAAATATCTCTGTAATTTTCAGTTCCACACATAGTACAAGCACATCCTTTTGATAAAAGAGCAAAATGAATAGCAGACCACATAGTTATTAAGTGATATTTTCCCTAAGAGAACGTAAGTTCCGGGAGGGAAGGAAATTTATCTTGTTCTCTGTTCGAGCTCCAGCACCAAGCACAGGGTCTGGTACACAATCAGACGTTTATCTTAATAAATATTTATAGAAGAAATACAAGAAGGCATCAGTGAATAAATAATAAATGGAAAATACATAAGGGAATGGAGAGAGTCTTTAAGAGTAATATTTCAAAATCAATCATCCCAACTTTACCATGGTGCCCATGGTTCAGGAAGTGACTTACTCAGTGACCTCCTTGTCATCTTAAGAGCTGGAGACCAGAAATACCTATCCAAATTCTACAAATTCTCTCTTAGCCTTTGGTTATCTTGCCCCATCATAGTCCATCTAAAGGGAGTTAAAATTTTGTCTATAGTCCAATGTACTTTTGTTGTATAGCATGTCCTATTTGCTTCCATTTTCTCAAATGTGGTCAATATCTATGATCAACTCCAAAGTTTTGAGGGTCCTTCCCATTGCTAATATGGACTTTCTCCCTTCATCAGTTTACCTCTCCACCACCCCTCTGATAGATAGGTTTTGTTGTTGTCATTGTTGTTGTACAGTTTCTATCCAGTTCTGAGGCTTGCAAGCTGACAGGATGAGTTGCTTGCTTTCCAGGCCTTAATGTTTATCTCCCTTCAGATCTCACCACCTGCTGTGATTTGGCAGCTCA
The DNA here is from genome assembly GCF_950295315.1 of Erinaceus europaeus. NCBI lineage: Eukaryota > Metazoa > Chordata > Mammalia > Eulipotyphla > Erinaceidae > Erinaceus > Erinaceus europaeus. Next base: position 28,370,012 of record NC_080163.1, on the reverse strand, counting down.
GGTAAATGCATGTTTTTCCTGTTTCAGTTGTTCAGCTTCCTACAGGTACTACCATGTCTCAGTCCTCTGTCTCTTCAGACATGATCTCCTTGGAAGTGATGGAGTTTATATTGAAATGATGGATGTGCCACGTTATCTCTTTTTTCATGCTGTCATTCTTTATATTTTGCACAGACTCAGTCTGTCCACAGAGACCTCTACATAATGAAGACAAACTCAACTATAAATTAGGACATTATTATGTCTTTTCTTTATTATAACTTTTCACTTTTTTTCTCAATACTATTTAAGTCTTTTTTAAAATTCTGTTGCATTTATTATTTATAAGTTAGTGACAGAGGGGAATCAAGAGGGAATGGATAGATAGAAAGAGAAAAAGAGAAAGACAACTACAACACATCTTCTCCACTCATGAAGCTTTCTCCTGCAGGTGGGGACGTGGAGTTTAAACCTGGATCCTTATGCATTATAATGTATGTGCTTAAACAGGTGCCCACAATACTATTTTTTAAGCTTGATGTAGCAAATAGTCACCAGACCTCTTTGGCTCATCCAGAAAATGAGTCAGAAACTAGAAATTTGATTAAAGTAATGGAATCCTAGCTTCCTTTCCAAAGTTGGAACTAGTAGCATCTTGTAGTTTGCACTGTCTTTGGCAGAAACAAGCAGGAATGGATTCTCAGCTGCATCTTTTTGTGCTGTTTATAGTCTCTGTTTTCCCATCTTACCACTCCTTCAGTCTGCTTTTCTATCTAATAAGAAGGAAGCATCCACAATGTGCTTTACCCCTGGCATTTATAGCATTTGACCCTTTTCAAGCTCTGGTGTAAAGCCTCATTTTTCAAACTGTTTCTAGAGAAGGGTCAGTAAACTTTCTGTAAAACACCACAGAGTAATTATTTTAGTCCATACAGACTATATGACTTATGTATCAACTATAGTTTCTGCCACTGCACAAAGAAGGCAACATTGACAAAGCTAAACAAATGAAAGTAGCTATGTTGCAATAAAACTTTATATACAAAAGAGAGGTAGTGACACATAGTTGACCCATAGTTCTTAGCTTTTTGAGCCATTTTTAGAAGATCACCTTTGATTTGAAACACATGTTATATCCACTCAATTATTACAATTCACAATAGAAATAATGCATGAACAACATATAATATTACTTATATTAACCATTAAGGAATCATTAAGCTATCCTTAATTATGAGATCAGCCTATAGACTGTACTTCCCTACCAATTAAATAAGCTTCTGTATATGAATGCATACTAGCATGTTACCTTACCAGTTTTTATTAAATTATTTTAATAGGTCTAAATTTGTTTTCTAGCTTTTAAACATATTAATGCCCTTTAGGAACTCTAATAAAATGTTATATTTGCACTACTATATCCTTTAAATATTGTTTACATGAGTAAATAATAGACCCTAATCAGATCAGAGCCAAAAGTTATCCCCTGGTCCTGACTCAGTACCCTGGAGAGCTACATTGTCTGCTTTAAGCCCCCACGGAACCATTTAGCATACTGTAACAGAAGCCAGAGTCACTCAGTACCCTCTCTAGCAACCGTGTCCCCTGAGACTATCATGGAACTGGGGAAAATTTGTCTCATACTTGTTTAGCATTCTACATTAGTTACTATTGTTGTGTGCCACGGAGAAGAGAAAGAGGAGGTCCGGAGCGAAGAGGGAACACAAATCTTAATCTTTATTTGTGCTGGCACCTCAGAGTTGGGTGCTAGAGAAGCAGGTTGGGCCATGTGGACATAGCGAAAATGGCCGCCTCACGCAGTAACCTTTCCTGCTTCTGAACACCGAAGTGAAGCACTGGCAAGAGAACGAGGTGAGGAAGAAGGGCTTTTATAGGAGCAGCTTTCGTGAGAATGGGAAGGGGGAGGAGTATGGTTATAACACCCCAGGATAGGATAATAACTCTCGTGAGAATGGGAGGGGGGAGGAGTGACCAAAGCACTCCAAATATCGTGGAGAAATAGACAATGCCCTGAGGGCACAACATGGTGAAACAGGCACTCCGAGAATGTCCCAACTCTCGCAGGAACTAGCAGTAGCCTGAGGGGACAACATGGCAGATGTGACTGCATCTGCACAATTTCCCAGCAAGTTACAGCAATCAATATTATAATATGTCTAAGCCTTCCCAAAGATATTTCTCCGTGAACTAAGTGCCAGTGTCAAGTTGAAAGCGAAGCAGTCAAATAGTTCCTCAGTCAGTACACTGCCAAGTCACTATGTTGACTCTGAGTTTTGTTTTTTTTCTTATTCACTTGATATTTTTTCATAACCGACATGATACTCTGCTTACATTTCATTGTGTAGGCAACCTTTTGTGAAGAGATGATGTTGAAGGGAACCATAAAACTTTCAGGATAATTTTAAAGCCTTTTTGTTTTCTGTTGTACTGAATTTCATCAAATTGATTTCTACCTGTCATGTATGCTTCTTTTGTTCATTATAATAGGAGATTACAATTGCTTCAAAATTCCCTTTGGTTTATTGTTAAGAGCTGTGAAATGTTACCAAAAGGTCACTGAAATACATGTGCCAATAGCTTTCAAAGTTAATAGACAACATGGCCAATTCTGTATCTAGAAAATGGTCCAGTTGGTAATGCATACATTAAGTCACAAATATCCATTCATTCAGCTAGGGAGCTTGATTGCTCTCTATTGTGTTACATCTGGAAATATGAATATAAATATAGCATACTCTCTACCCTTAAGGAAAATATATTCTTTGGAGAAGGTCAGCAACATTAACAAAACTCATGGTTTTCTTGTGTTTTAAATAATGGTAGCAAGTCCACAAGGAGGTATAAATAAACTTAAGAGAATGGTGAAGAATGACCCCTATCAAAAATAGGAAACATCTATTGCAATTCTGGCTTGTTCTAGAGAACTCATTATCAGCATCTCTGGAAACTTGCTAGAGATGCAAAATCAGGCCTCAACTCAGATTTACTGAGTCAGACACTATGATATCCAGTAGTATATATTTTGGTATGCCCTGGGAGTGATTCTGATGTACTTAAATTGGATAATCACTGACTTTATAAAAAAGATCACAGCCCAGCACAATAGGTACCTGATATGGGCATGAGGAGATGGCAATGAGAAGCATCTCAGAAAATGAGGATTGCAGACTGAGAACAGATTACAAAGAGCTCTTGATTTGCTAGAAAGTTCAGACATTATGCTGTAAGTCATGGAAAACCATGATTAGCTCATTCTAACTAAAACTCTATTGTTAGTAGATTTATGACTTTAGGGGAATAAGTGTGGTAGATTCAATATGTGCAGAAAAAAAACCTGGAAATACGAGATTACTGTGAAAGTCCAGGTTGATGGTGTTTGAACCAGAATCAAGTAACCAGAGACACTGAAAATGGAGAAGAATAGATTTGAGAGGTTTGTTGTTTGGGATTTTTTTTGTCCTTTCCATCATAGTTTTCCTGGGGCTTTGCATATGCATGACTCCACCACTCCCAATAACTGGGTGTTTTGTATTGTTTTGTATTTTCACAGATAGCAGATGAGAGACAAAGAGAGAAGAAGTGCCACAGCTCTGCTCTACCACTTGAGATGTTTCCTCTTGTAGCAATACTCCCATGTGGTGGGAGTAATTTGTAGGGGGGAGAGTGGGGGAGGGTCAAACTTAGATCTTTGGGCATGGTAAAGCATGCAAAGTACCTCTAAGAGCTATCTCCTGACCCTAGATTTGAGGGGGTATTTTTAGAGCAGGGAATTATAGCACTTTAAAAAATATTATCTAGCACTACAGAACTAGAAAAATACTTACTACCTTGATTGTTGTCTACATTTTACCTTTTGCAGATTACTATTTTTAAATAGAATGAGGGAGAGGGAAAAAAAACATGGTAAGAAGTGAAAGGAGAGGACATTTGCAGGAAAGGTAAAATTGAGAGCTGAGTATAGGTTTCTTGAAGTATCAATTGAATTCTATCTATAGCAAAAATCAAGTAAAGTATATAGTTGATTTTTTTTAAGTAAATCTTGTTTTCCAATTATTTCCAATTTGGAATTTTGTTGGGACCCATTAAAAAAGGAGATTTCATATTATGTTTGGATTTCAATTCATGATAAAAATTCTGGATGTGAACAACTATCCCCATTTCCATATTCACTTGATTGCTCTCTTTCGGAACTACTAATTACCAGTGTTGCTTTCTACACATTGTATCATGAATTTTCTCATCTGGAAATTGTGTAGACAACTATTTGGAACTCCTTTAAATACTTTTGTACAAACTTCAATTCTGAAGTCCTTTTTTAAAAAAATATTATTTATTATTAATAGCTTAAAAGCTTATAAGATTACAATGTATAGCTCCACAACGTACCCACCACCAAAGTTCTGTATCCCTACCCTCCCACCTCACAAAGAACCACCATCATTCTTATAGTCCTATATATAGTTTGCTTGCTTCTGTCTAGTTTGGATTCTTTTAGTTTTTTTGTTTTCTGTCACATTCATGAAGTCTTTTAAAAATCATTCTCGTAGGGCTAAAGAAGTAGCTTAGCAGGTAGGGTATATTATTTGCAATCTGGGTCTGAAAACCAGCATCAAAAGGGAGTAACACAATACAGGTGGGGGAAGGGGTAGTTCTAGAGCTCTTTTATCTCTCCCTCTATGTGTGTGTGTGTGTCTCCATCTGAATGGAATATATATATATTGGCCCGAGGGCAATGAAACTGCACATGTGTGAGGCATTGGCTTTGCAAAATAATAACAGTAATACTAATAATTCTGATAGGTTACTAAAATAGCCACTTCCAGTGAGAACACTTTTATCATTAGTTCTAGTTGCCTTTCTCCGATTTCAGGCGAACAAAATATTTTTTGTTGTTCACATGTGTATTTTTCAGATGATGACAACTGAGTGGATAGTCACAGAATGGAAAATAATCACTGTAGCCCCCTTAAAGGTCCTTCTCTAAGCCACTGTGGGGAAATTGATTGTTTCAGGCATCAGCCTGAATTTTTCTTCTCTCTTCTCTATCCACTTCCAAAATTTGCTCACTAGTAGACAATGCCAAAGCCAAGTCCCCCTAATATATGAGTCTCTGCTCTCACAGTCCACAGAATATAAAAAGACCCTAAATATTCTTTTTAAATTGTAAACAGGTTGATTTAAGTGCATAATATTGCTGGGCTAGCTTCGCAGGAGGGAGACAGAGAATCAGGGACTCATGGCTGAGTGGTACGCAGTTCAGTCTTTATTCATGTGGAATGCAGCACAATCTAAGCTATCTCTAATCACAATCCTGTCCTTATATATACTCACCAAGTAGGGTGGAAACAGGATGTGACATAGAGAGGGTGGAGCGAAAAGAGACTGGTGGAAATCAGGGTGACTACAAGAGGGGGCGGAGCAAAAGGACATCCTGAACCAGTGGGGATTAAACCAATGCCCTGCAGGCAGGACGGTGCTTAGTTAACAGTGGTTTGTGTAAATAGAATACAGTGTTAAGTAGGGGTGATTAAACCAATGAAACAGAAGGGGTTTTAGAAGTAGAATTAGAAGCATACCAACATAATACCTGTTGAAAGCACATGTATCAAATACTTAATATTGCACTGTTGAAGTGGGTTGTGCATTAGCTCTGTTATTTCTCAAATGACCTGGGTGGATTTTTTTAGTTTGGTTTTTATTTTTTAATTTATTTGATCCTGGAGTCTTATGCATACATAATTCCACAGTGGACTTTCTTTTTCCTTTTGATTTCAAAGAGAAAGAGTGAAGGAGGAGAGCTGGAGAGAGAAAAACAAGCATCACAGAACAGCTCCACTATCATCAATTACAGCCTAACCCACTATTCATATTAAGTAAGAAAGATTTAAAGGTGAAATGGTGGCTCACTGGGTTAAGCACATATAGTCTGAAGCTCAAGGATCTGGGTTTGAGGCCCCCTGGCTCCCCACCTGGGGGGGGGGGGTGTCGGTAAAAGAGCAGTGAAGCAGGTCTGCAGGTGTCTTTCTATTTCTCTCTATCTATATCTCCCCTTCCTCTATCAATTTCTAGCTGTCCTTTCTAATAAAATGGGGGGGAAAATGGCCACCAGCATCAGTGGATTAGTAGTGCTGGCACTCAGTCCCAGTGATAACCCTGGAGGCAAGCAACAAAAAAACAAAGTAAGAAAAATGTATTAGCTAAAACTGAACATAACACCAAGGAAGACCATGGTACCTTGTAGGGCAGGGGGGAAAGGGGGCATGCTCAAACCCTCCCCCTCCTTCTACTTTCTCCTCCCACCCCATAGGTCCTTGGGCACACCCAGGATATGCAACCTAAGGCTGTAGTATTCAGATGTACAGTTGATTTTTGTAAATGTCCCTTTTCTGTACTGCAGGAAGCTCATTTACATGGACATAATATAAAAAGCCTGTCTGGAGATTTGGCAAAACCTGTCCTGATAGCTCTACCACAATATTCTCCACTTACTTACTGAATTGAATATTGAGAAATAACCTTGTCTGCTATAGTTGTGCTATTAATTGTCTTCTTTTAACAACAGGTTATAGACTAACTATACAATAGATTAAAATATTATAAATGGGTAAGTTTAAGTGTATAATATCTGTTGAAGGCACATTTATCAAATACTTAATATTGCTTGGCCTTGGTTAATTTTTTCTAATATTTATACAGGTTTTTGCAGGATTCTCTCATCAAATATATATTAGTTGACACAGCATTCTCATTAGAAAAAAAAATAATTCCAGAATATTCTTTCGTCTCTCTCTCCCTTTCTCTCTCTCTCTCTCTCTCTCTCTCTCTTTTCAGCACATTTAAAAACTTGTTCTTGTTACTTTTAGATTTCAATCAGCTGAGTTCTGCTCATGGCTACAAATTGGCTCAGTCATTTAAAGTTTTAATCCGTATCATTGTCCTTGGAAGTTGAATGAGTTACCCTTATAGTCTGTTGGAATATGAATGCTGGGAGAATGTCTGTGTCTCATGAATATGAAGCTTTTGTCAATTATTGGTCTCTCATTGTGTTCTATAATGCTCCTCCTCCTTAAAACTATCTGGAGATAATTATAAACTTTCCTTGTGCTTCTTCTTCTTCTAGCGTTTGCCCTTCTTCCGTAGCCAGTCAACAGCGTCAGGTTGAGCCTGATGTAAGGTTTCGAGACCTCCTTTGAATCTGGAGAGGTGGCAAACGTCGACTATGTGGGTCATCGTCTGTCTGTAGCCGCAGGGGCAGTTCGGGTTGTCTCTGGCTCCCCAGCGATGGAACATAGCGGCGCACCGGTCATGGCCTGTTCGATAGCGATTGAGGAGGGCCCAATCATAACGTGCTAGGTCAAAGCTGGGTTGATGCTTGCAGGGGTCTGTGATGAGGTGTTTGTTCTTTACCTCAGCTGACTGCCAACTCTGTTTCCAAGAGTCTGGAACAGAGAAGTTCAGTGTAGGCGTAGGGGACCAGATTGAATGGCGAGACGTCAAGCGTTGGACAGGGTGGGCAAAGATATCCACGTATATTGGCAGGTCCAGTCGAGCTTAGACATGGGAAATGAACTTAGATGATGCCGCATCCCGACGAATATCTGGCGGGGCGATGTTGCTAAGAACTGGCAGCCATGGAACCGGGGTGGAAAGGATGGTTCCAGAAATTATCCTCATGGAGGAATATAATTTGGAATCGACCAAGTGGACATGGGGGCTACGGAACCATATTGGGGCACAGTATTCTGCAGTGAAATAGCATAATGCCAGAGATGATGATCGTAGTGTGGAAGCGCTCGCGCCCCATGAGGAGCTGGCCAGTCTTGCAATGATGTTATTCCTCGCGCCCACCTTGTGCTGAACCTACTGAACATTTGCCATGAAGTTCTATGGGCAAAGGGTGTGGGAGTCAATGTTTGTTGAAATCTTAAATTCTTCTGCTATGAGGACAAATGGTGGCCCCCATGGCGTAGTGCACACATTACAATGTGCAGGCACTTGGGTTCAAGCTCCTGGTCCCCACTTCATGAGTGGCAAGCTTCATGAGTGGTGAAGCAGTGCTACAGGTTTCTCTCTCTCTCTTTCTCTCCCTCTCTCTCTCTCTCTTTGTTCCCCCCTTCCTTCTCAATTTCTCTCTGTCTCCCAAAATAAATAAACAAAAAGTATTTTTAAAGATTTAAAAAAATATTCTGCTATAGATATGATTGCATTGACTTGATGAATCACTTCTGAGTGGGATTCTCTCAGATTTGTCTTTCTCCTTGGTTTACTTAACATAATCCCTTCCACTTTCATTCATGCTATAGCAAAAAGTAAGACTCCATAGTTTCTTACACATGTTTAGACCACAACTTCCTTATGGACTCATTTGCTTTTAGCACTTAACATTGCTTTGAATTCATGACTCTTGTAAATAGTGCTGTAGCTATACATGTATCTTTCTGAGTGTGGTATGTGTGTTCTTCAGATACTTAGGATAAGTGCCGGATCAAATGGCAGATGTGTTATTCTTCTTTCCTCCCTTTATTTATTTGTTTGTTTATTTTAGAAATTTTCATTGAGTTTTCCATAGAGACAAAAACCAGTTTACATTCCCACAAAAACAGAACACAGGGTACCTTTTTCCTCCACATTTTTTGTTACTGACCTTTTCCACATAGGCCATTCTGTAGGTGTTTGATGGTACCGCAGTTGTCTCAATTTGCATTTCTCTGATGATAAGTGACAACAAGCATTTTTTCCCTTTTTTATTAGTGATGATAAATTGGCATGATTGTGGGATAAGAGGGGTACAAATCCACACAATTCCCACCACCAGAGTTCCACGACCCATCCCCTCCATTAGAAGCCTTCTTTCCTATTATTTACCCCTCTGGGAGTATGAACTAAAGATCTAAAGGGGAGCAGAAGGTGGGAGATCTGGCTTCTGTAATTGCTTCTCTGCTGGACATGGGTGTTGGCAGGTCAATCCATAACTCCAGCCTGTATTTATCTTTCCCTAATGGGGTAGGGCTCTGGGGAGGTAGAGTTCCAGGACTCACTGGTAAGGTTGTCTGCCCAGGAAAATCAGGCTGGTGTCATAGCAGCATCTGCAACTTAGTGGCTATGAATGTTTTTTTCATCTGTATGTAGGCCATATGTGAGTCTTCTTTGATTAAATGTCTGTTCAGCTGCTCTTCTTGTTTTGGGGTATAGCTTCTTTGTTGTTGTTGTTAAATTTATTGATTTCTTTATATGTCTTGGATATTAGTCCTTTGTTAGATGGACTTATGTGATATTTTCTTCCATTCTGTGGTCTGATGTAATCCCATCTGTTTCTGTTTACTTCTGTTTCCCTCCTTGCTAGAACCGACTTTCAGAATACATTTCTAAAGATAATAACAGATTACAGTGTCTATTTTTTCTTCAGTGCATTTTATGAGGACTACTCCCCTTAATATGACTATTAGAAATGAATTATCAAGCATTACACCCTCACATAAGCTCTACAATTGCCATATCTCATTTTCTAAACATGCAAAACAATGTATTACACCATGTCCTTTTACCATTATTATTTTTCTTGTCATATTTTTCTGTTGGAATTTTAGATATCAGATATTTTTTATGAAAGAGGAATCTTGTTACCACTTAAGGATAGACATATTTTTCAGTTCTCTTATGATCCATTTAAACTCACCATCAAAGTGAAATATGGACTCATTTTAGGAAGAAAATATATCCCATAGACCATAATTCCTCCAGACCTTTATTTATTTGATTTCTGCTCCCTGGGATCATGGCCTCATGACATGCAATTCTCAGTTCTGTGAGCCTCCCAGGAAATAGCATTCATAAAAATCACTTCACAGCAGACTTCAATGCCAACCCAATAATAAAATATTCCAACATATTCTCACATAGAAGGCAGCTACAGACAGCCACTGCTCCATTCTTATTTACATTGAAAAGATATCATTTGGTAAAGACATCAAAGATATCTACAAAAAAGACTACAAGAAAGCCTCTTTTTGATAGAGGTGTTCTTAGATGACAAACTCTAATATTATCTAATTGGGACTTTAATCATTTCAACTACTAAAGTTTCGAGAATAGTACCAATAATTCTTTTTTGTTGTTGCTATTCAAATGAAGAAATAATTTTAAAATTTTGAATGGAGAGTAGGGCCAGGAATATAGCATAATGGCTATGCAAAAGACTTTTATACCTGAGAATCCAAGAGCCCAGACTCAGTCCCTTGTATTACTGTAAGCAAGAGCTGAGCAGTGCTCTGGTAAAGAAAAAAAGTAATAATAAACTAAATTAATAAAACTTCAGGGAACTCACACCTATAAAATATAAATATATTTTCAAAGTGCTTAGGTCCATAACTCTCAAAGTTAATGGTGAAATTATCCCTCTTGTCTCTATGTCTAAAAATTTTCTAATCTCTACCTATTCCACAATCCTACCACTTCCTCCTTTCATGTTTTGTTTCTTTTTTGTTTCAGTTTAGTTTTATTTTTTTTTCCCTGACAGATAGTAGTGTCTATGATCATACTTTGGATCTCTGGCATAGAAATCTAGTATCACTAAATTATTTTCCAGGCCTGGTTACCTTTAGATTTTGAATGTGGTATCATTAGTCATCCACTTGTTGCCATTAACTGGTAACTAGGAGAAGGGATGGTGAGGGATGTTTTGTTTCAGGAAGAAGGACCTACAAAATGGACTTCTTGACTTATCTGACATGCTATACATTATATATATATATAGATATATATATATATAGATATATATACACATATATATAGAACAGCTAAACAAACAAAAATCCAGAATCCCTATCTCTAATTTCACAGTACCAAGTGCTTCTGAATGTTGTTGTATTTATGGAAGAGACAAGGGATGATATATTTAATAGCACATTTATCCAGTTGTTTGCACATATAAATGGAATTTACAGTTGTGGGGATGGAAAAGTATTCTGTCCATCCTTGTTTGTCAAAGGCTGACAGTCAGATGTGAGGCAGGTCAAATAAGAGGTAAAGAGAAGTTGATCAGTGACATATATACCTACTGTACATATAAGGATAGCCCAGAAATTCTGAGTAACTCACCTCATGGTCCTAGATAAATAGTTTGCTCTTGAGGACTTAAGGAAGAAGAAAGAGCCAGTTAGTAAGGTTACCAAAATGTTCTATTTTATAAAACCAAAGCCTCATTGCATGCATGAATTCAGCATTCTCAGTTATTTTTTTTTAATCCAGAAAGAAAGACAAAAGAGGGGTTGAGTGGTGGCGCACCTTGCCGAACACACATGTTCCAATGCTCAAGAACCCAGGTTCGAGCCTTTTGTCCCCACCTACAAGGGGAAAGCTTTGCAAGTGGAGAAGCAGGGCTGCAGGTCTCTCTGTGTCTCTTCCTCTCTATCATCTCCTCCCCTCTTGATTTCTGGTTGTCTCTTATCCAATAAATAAATAAAGATAATTTTAAAAAAGGAGAGCCTTTCTTACTGGGCAGGCATCCTGGTATAAAGAAAGAGAGAGAAAGAGAGAAAGAAAAAGAGAAAGAGGGAGAGAGAAAGAGAAAGGAAGGAAGGGAGGAAGGAAGGAAGGGAGGGAGGGAGGGAGGGAGGGAGGGAGAAAGAGAAAAAAAGAGGTGAGATAAGATAGCATAAAAGAGGTGAGATAAGATAGCATAACCAGGGCTTCCCCCATGTTATGGCAACCCCATGGGGTGCTAGGGCTCAAGCCTGGGACACCCATGGCAAGGCTTACACTCTACCCAGTGAGTTATCTCTCCAGTCCCCTTTCAGTAATTTTTTTCATCTGCCAATTAATTCTGTCTTTATCAACACAATGATATTCACAGACGAAAGAAAGCTATTAGACATTTTCCTTTCAAAGGGATTTGTGGGAAAGCAAATATTTGGATGTCAGAAAAGACGTCATATTTTTTCTATGTCTTCTTATTCAGAAATGCATCATGACTTTTCTGACAAACATTAAGCTGGATAAGTAGTTTGTCAGACATGTAACATTGAGTAATTCTAAAAGAATATAGAATAATCAGTGGAAAGATGGATGTACTATGCTTTATATTCCTGTTCTTTTACACTGCTTGCTAAATTTGAACATAAAATGAAGTCTTTCTGTGCAGTGGTTTCCTTATCTGCAAAATGTGCTGGTTTGAGAAACGGTTTCCAGGGTGCTTATAGATAGAGAATTATGGTTCAAATTTCATAGAATGATTTGTCTCTATAATTTCCCTTAATGCTTCCTTTCTCCTCTGAATCTAGTCATTTTTTTAGGATTTTTTTCTCTTACTGTTTATGTTTAACCCAGATTTATAAATACTAGTGAATAATATTTAAATGTAATTCCACAGATTTGATACTATCCATTCCTGCAGAAAACCTGGCATTATTTTTTATAATTTTGCTTCTCATCAAGCATTTTTGCAAAAGAATGGAAAAATTGGATTTGATTATTTATAATTATTTATTAAATTCTAGTAACTTTTGCATTTTTTCTTTTCCCTATAATAGACAAAAGCAATATTCAGTGATCATGACATTTCACTTCAGAATATTTCAACAAGTATAACCTAGAAGGACATCTCCAAATATAATCACATCACCATCTTCACACCTAAAAAAACCTCATAATAATTGAAAAATATTTCACAATATGAAAAACATATTTGCATTTACTCTCTGATTGTCAAAACAGCTTTTATATCTGACTTGTTTTGTAATCTAGGCCCTAATCAAGGTTCACAAATTGCATGTAGTGGTTATGTCTCTTCTTCTTCCTTTAAATTTAGAAAAGCATTAATCAAATTATAACCTATAGGCCAATCCTGCTTGGGTTGTTCTTCAATTTCAATCTAGGAATAAATTGCACAATTTTGAAGACTTGCACAAACAACAAAAATAAAACACCCCCCTCAAAAACGTTTTAAGAATGTAGTGCTTATGTAGCCTACAAAATATGAAACATTTGCCCTTTACAAAATATGAAACATCTGCCCTTTACAAAATATGATTGCTATTTCCTTACTGATCTTGACTATCACTTTCACCTACTGAGACTTTCAGAACAGCTTAGTTCACTATAAGATTCAAGTTAGAGATTTTTTTGTTGATAGCTATACAGAAGTGAGTTCAGTTTTTTATTGTTACAATCCATTAGGAGAAACATTCTAAACTGTCCTACTATTGATAATTTGAAGTGTGACCATTTTGTTAAGCTAGCAACTGTCAGATGCCTCTATAGAAGGGATATAATCTTCACTATCCTAGTAGTCTAAAGAATGACAATTCAAAATTGCATAAATATATTATTTCCACATTGTTTCTCTATCAGAATAGACACAATGTACCCCTTTGTGGGCCCCCATAGGACCTTGCCCTCAACGTGGATCAAAAATGGTAGATAATGTTCCATCCTCCAAAGAGAAGCTGAACAACATAATCTATGCTACACCTGAGGAAGATGGGTCCTGCTATTGGGGCAGCTTGGAATGTTCCTACTTATGACCAGAGAATGTGAGCTCAGATCTACAGGGATGCAGAGGTCACATAGGCTCCTAAGCTGAATATGGGCCCCAGATCACATCATATCAATGGGGTTTATAGTCAACAATATTTATACACCTTTCCCATATTTGGGAGCTACTTTCTTCCCTGATCCAGCTTTCTGGTCCTTTTTCCAACCATGACATCATCTCCCCAGACAATAACTTGGATCCACCTGCATATCAGATGTCAGACTCAGGAAAAAAAAAATACATTATAGTCACGGGCTCTTTGGAATATAACTGCAATAAGACTACTAACTATCTCCAAAACGGAGACACCCCAACTCTTCATATGAACAAAAGAGAGAGGAAGAGGGATATATATATATATATATATATATATGGAGACAGAGAGAGAGAGACCTACAACATCAGTTCACCACTTGTGAAGCCTCCCCTGTGCAGGTAGGGCAGGGAGCTTGAACTCAAGCCCTTGCACACTGTAATATGTGTACAATATCAGGTATATCACCACCCAGGCTCAGTTTTTTTATTCTTTCTGTGTTTTACCCCATTGCTGCTAATAGTATAATTCCATAGATATTAAACTGACCAAAGCCTAACTAATCAGAACCTTCATACAACTTTGTCTAGTTGTCTTAAGCCCATTAGAATTTGAATAGTTCCTTGATTCTATTGTCATATGTATGAACTTATTCTGTACAGTCTTTACCTGTAGAAGAATAATTCCAAGGAACCAACTTTCATCTTAGAAAAAAAGCTATTTATATAACATGATGTGGGTACCTAGGCATGCTTATTGCTGCTGGAATCTAAATGACTACATGCAGTTTGAGAGGCTAAACTGAGACGGGGTGAAGTAGAATCTTGAATGAGATATATTCCTAGGTTTCAAAACAAAAAGTGTACAAAAAGAAACCATGCTATACTTTATAAAACATGACACAATACATATGTACTAGCTTATTGTATTCTTTTAAATTTTTTTGTATTTATTTATTTTCCTCTTCATTGCCCTTTTTTATTGTTGTTGTAATTATTATTGTTGTTACTGATGTCATCATTGTTAGACAGGACAGAGAGAAATGGAAAGAGGAGGGGAATACAGAGACAGCGAGAGAAAGATGGACACCTGCCGACCTGCTTCCCCACCTGTGAAGTGACTCCCTGCAGGTGGGGAGCCAGGGGCTCCAACTGGGATCCTTAAGCTGGTCCTTGCGCTTCCTGCCACTTCCAATTAACCTGCTGTGCTACCACCTTACTCCTTGTATTCTTTTTTTTTTTTTCCCTCCAGGGTTATTGCTGGGCTCAGTGCCTGCACCATGAATCCACCCCTCCTGGAGGCCATTTTTCCCCCCTTTTGTTGCCCTTGTTGTTGTAGCCTTGATGTGGTTATTACTATCGCCATTGTTGATGTTGTTCGTTGTTGGATAGGACAGAGAGAAATGGAGAGAGGAGGGGAAGACAGAGAGGGAGAGAGAAAGATAGACACCTGCAGACCTGCTTCACCGCCTGTGAAGTGACTCGCCTGCAGGTGGGGAGCCGGGGGCTGTGTTCTTTTTTATATATAAAATGGAAACACTGACAAGTCCATAGGATAAAAGGGGTACAATTCCACATAGCTTCCACCACCAGAATTCCATATCCAATCCGCTCCTTTGACAGCTTTCTTATTCTTTAATGCTCTGGGAGTATGGACCCAGGATCATTATGGGGTGCAGAAAGTGGAAAGTTTGGCTTCTGTAATTGCTTTCCCCCTGAACCTGGGCATAGACAGGTTGATACATATTCCCAGATCTCTCTCTCTCTCTCATAGACAGGTTGATCCATACTCCCAGCTCTCTCTCTCTCTCTCTCTCTCTCTCTCTCTCTCTCTCTCCTTAGTGAGGCATGAGGCAGAGATATTGTATTCTTTATCATAAGATTCAAGTTAGAGATTTTTTGTTGATAGCTATACAGAGGTGGGTTCAGTTTTTTTTTTTTTTGTATCGCTCCATTAGGAGAAATATTATAATCTGTCCCACTATTGATAATTTAAAGTGTGACCATTTTGTGCAGCTAGTATATGTCAGATGTCTCTATGGAAGGGATATAATTTTCACTATATAAGTAATCTAATGAATGACAATTCAAAATTGCATGAATACATTATTTTGAATAAATGTATCTTTAAAGTTAAAGTTAAAGCTTTAAAATATGTCAAAATACCCAACTCTTCATCTGCACTATCCCAGCCTTTAGGTCCATGATTGATCAACATTTTGTTTGGCTTTGTATGTTAGCTCTTTTCTCAACCACCAGGTGCCAGATGCTCCCATGATGCATACCAGACTTCCCTGAACAGACAACCCCACCAATGTGTCCTGGAGCTCTGCTTCACCAGAGCCCTGCCCCACTAGGAAAAAAGAGAGACAGGCTGGGAATATGGATTGACCTGTCAACGCCCATGTTCAGTGGGGAAACAATAATAGAAGCCAGACCTTCAACCTTCTGCATTGCACAATGACATTGGGTCCGTACACCCAGAGGGTTAAAGAATAGGAAAGCTATCTTGGAAGGGGATGGGATACAGAGTTCTGGTGGTGGGAATTGTATGGAGTTGTACCCCACCTCTCCTATGGTTTAGTCAGTGTTTCTTTTTTATAAATAAAAAAAATTTTTAAAGAAAAAATATGTCAAAATAATCATACTGCATATTCTATTACATCTTTGACTGAACAGTGTATAAGTCAATTATCATAAAGACCATTTTGATTTTGCTCATTTAATGAATGGAGCACTACTTTCTGTAGATATAACAAGTTTATCACAAGTCTCCTAGGGTTGTTCACATGTTATTTCATGTACCTGTGGCTGTGTCATCAAATTCACAGTGGGGCTTTTGCAGAGTCAGTGGTTAAATGTATATGCTATTTTGTGGTATTTTTCCAGTTGTATGTTTTTCATTCCATTTTGAAAACTTGAGAGTTGCTCAGTTTCACTGAGTATATCATTGGAATCTTGAATTCTCGTTATTTGAGAGATCATAAATATTTCAGTGTAGTTACAATTTGTTTTTATGTTATTCTATCTGAAATTCTTTGAAGTGCAAATTCATATAATTCATAGAATGCTTTTTTCATTCTTACAAAAATATTTTTACATAAGTTTTATATTCACTTCAGTGTTAATAGAATATATAGTTTTCCAGACCCACACAGCCTTCCCTACTGTAAACATCTGTGCCAGAATCAGCGTTTGTTATAATTGATGAACCAACACTGATACATCATTATCACCACAAAATGCACGGTTTATGTTAGGATTGATTCTTGGTATGTTGTGTATTCTATGGTTTTTGACAATTATATAATTACCTATATTTTCTATTGCTGTGAAAATTTGGCTAATATATCATACCTCAACATTTATCATGCACACATATATACATATACACTAATATATAAACATGCTTTACTTATGTGAGAAAGAAAAATAAAATTGAGACAGAAATTTAAAAATTTGTGAAAATTTCCATAGGTTAACACCTCCTATAGTTCAGAGATATTTATACTTCTTCAACTATTGTTCACCCCATTGTGAAAATAAGAAATAGGTTGAGTATGTGTCTCTTCAGGTTGCCACTTCCTGTATTCAGTGTGTTTTCCCAAATGAAAGATGTGATAATATTCAGAAATAACAATTTTTAATACATTTTTTAACAAGGAAAACATTTTTAAGCTGATATGTATCCAAATTTTTCTAGGGAAATAAACATACACACTCACCTCCTACTTGCTTAGAAATGCCTCTCTGTAAGGACCTATAACCTGTTCAGGAGATATATTGTTTATAATCCTGATTCTGATTCTCATTCGTAGGCTAGGAAAACAATTCAGCACTCAAAAGTCCACATGATGTACAGATACTCATGAAGTAGCTGCCAGGAGCAAGACTTGTTCTACTCTCTTGAGGGCATTAGAAAATGCCTGTCTTTAACTCCCAGCTGATTTTTGTGTTAGTCTTTTCTCGACCTTAGTTTTCAAAATCTCTCTTCTAGAATTTCTACCTTGATGAACTTGATCCAACAGAATATTCCTTATTTATGCAACTGACAATTTTTCTTCTAGCGTTTGCCCTTCTTCTGTAGCCAGTCAACAGCATCAGGTTGAGCCTGATGTAAAATTTCGAGACCTCCTTTGAATCTGGAGAGGTGGCAGTCATTGACTATGTGGGTCATAGTCTGTCTGTAGCCACAGGGGCAGTTCGGGTCGTCTCTGGCTCCCCAGCGATGGAACATAGCGGCGCACCGACCATGGCCTGTTCGATAGCGATTGAGGAGGGCCCAATCATAACGTGCTAGGCAAAGCCGGGTTGACGCTTGCAGGGGTCTGTGATGAGGTGTTTGTTCTTTACCTCAGCTGACTGCCAACTCTGTTTCCAAGAGTCTGGAACAGAGAAGTTCAGTGTAGGCGTAGGGGACCAGAT
Organism: Erinaceus europaeus; assembly: GCF_950295315.1. NCBI lineage: Eukaryota > Metazoa > Chordata > Mammalia > Eulipotyphla > Erinaceidae > Erinaceus > Erinaceus europaeus. The sequence continues at coordinate 28,352,023 of NC_080163.1, read as the reverse complement.
TGAATGACGAGACGTCAAGCGTTGGACAGGGTGGGCAAAGATATCCACGTATATTGGCAGGTCAGGTCGAGCGTAGACATGGGAAATGAACTTAGATGATGCCGCATCCCGACAAATATCTGGTGGGGCGATGTTGCTAAGAACTGGCAGCCATGGAACCGGGATGGAACGGATGGTTCCAGAAATTATCCTCATGGAGGAATATAATTTGGAATCGACCAAGTGGACATGGGGGCTACGGAACCATACTGGGGCACAGTATTCTGCAGTGGAATAGCATAATGCCAGAGATGATGATTGTAGTGTGGAAGCGCTCGCGCCCCATGAGGAGCTGGCCAGTCTTGCAATGATGTTATTCCTCGCGCCCACCTTTGCTGCAGTTTTTATGAGATGATTGTGAAATGACAGAGTGCGATCGACAGTAACGCCAAGATAGACTGGCTGGGCTTCATGCCGGATTCTCGTATCGCCAAGCTGCACATTAAGCTCACGCAAGGCCGAGGCATGGTGTAGATGGAAAACAGATGATACCGTTTTTGCAGTGCTAGGGATTAGTCGCCATTTTTTACAGTAATCAGATATCAGAGACATGTCTTTCGTGAGTGTTTCCTCGAGGATGTCAAACTTGGATGCCTGAGTAGCACAGCAGATGTCATCGGCGTAGATGAACTTCCTTGAAGAAGTTTCTGGAAGGTCATTGATGTAAAAATTAAATAGCGTAGGAGCCAGAACAGAGCCCTGAAGGGAGGCCACTTAAGACAAGTCTCCATCTGCTAGACTTGTCACCCAGATGCACCTGGAATCTTCTGTTTTGGAGAAGAAACGATATAGTGTTGGCCACCCATGGAGGCAGGCATCTTGAGATCTTGACTAGGAGACCACGGTGCCAGACCATGTCATAGGCTGCTGTGAGATCAACAAAGACAGCACCTGTCTTTAAATTCTTCTGGAATCCATTTTCAATGTAAGTTGAGAGGGCCAGGGCTTGTTCGCAGGTAGATCTTCCTGGGCGGAAACCAGCTTGGGCAGGTGATAGGAATTTCTCTGGAGAAAATTCGTGACAGAAGCAGCCTCTCAAGGAGTTTGTAACACACGGAGAGGAGAGAAATTGGTCTATAGCTGGCGGCCAGTGTTGGGTCTTTCTTTGGTTTCAAAACTGCTATTATCTTGGCACAACGCCATATTTTGGGCATAGATTCGGATTCCAAGATGTGGGACAGGAATATAGTGAGCCACTTCTTTGCCACGGGGCCCAAGTTAAAAATGAGTTCTGGGGTGATGTTATCATAGCCAGCAGCTGTTCCCGGTTTAACCCTCTTCAAAGCGTCTTCCAGTTCAGACAGTGTAAAGGGAGAGAGTTTTGGAGATGGACAAGATAAACGGAAGTGGGATGACCACTCATGGGAAATTTCTCTTTTCCAGACTGGGTCGATCTAAGCACAATTATTTACTGAATCTCTTTTCTTTGAGGGAATGCTTTGTAAGATATACCTTTTTCCTCTTCTCTCTCCAGATCCTGATAGAGTTGGAGTTCAGAGTCCTCTGGCCATCTTTCCCCTATAATTTCTCTCCCACTGGCAGTGTGAACCAAAATAGTTTTGAGGGTGAAAAAGGTTCTGGCTTCTGTGACTTTTTCACAGCTGTATATGGGCACTGGCAGGTCAATCCATACCCCCAATCCTGTTTCTATCTTTCCATAGTAGAGTAGGGCTCTAGAGAGGTGAAGTTCTGGGATACATTGGTGAGGTCATTTGGCTGGTTTTTGATTACTGATTCAATTACTGATACTGGTGACTCATTTGTTTAAGCTCTTTACTTCCTATTGGGTTGAGCTTGACAGGTGGTATGATTTTAGAAATGCAACCATTTCATCTAGGTTGTTAAATTTATTTCCACAGAGATATTCATAATATTCACGTGATTCCTTGTTTTAAAATGTTTTATACATATAATTTTTATCTTACTTATTTATTAAATAGAAAATGGCCAGAAATTGAGAGGGAAAGCAGAGAGAGAGAGAGAGAGAGAGAGACCTACAGTTCTGCTTCTCCCCTCGTGAAGCTTCCCCTGCAGGTGGCAATTGGGGCTTGAACTTAGGTCCTTATGAAGTGTAATATGTGCACTCAACCAAATGTGTCACCACATGACCCCCACATGTGATTCTTTGTATTTCCCCATCTTCAGCTGTAATTTCATTTCTCTTCTTACTGATTGTTTTCATCATAGGTTTATCTCTTTTTCTATTTGTGAGTCTAGCCCTTGGGTTATCTATTTTATTTATTCTCTCAAAGAACCAGCTCTTGGTTTAATTAATGATGTCTTGGGTTATCTTTTTGGATTCTGCTTCATTAATTTCTGCTCTGATTTTGACTATTTCATTCCTTTTGCTGATTTTGAGTCCTTTTGTTGTTCCTTTTCTAATTGGTTCAGTTGTGATATTAAGTACCTTACTTAACATCTTTGTTGTTTGTTAATATGGGTCTATATTGCAATAAACTTCTATCTTAGGGAAAAGATTAATCATTGAACATACTTTCTATAATTGGATATTTATTCAATTAGATAACTGGTAAGATTCTGCTGAAGAATTACACTCTACCTACTGTAACCCCACTGAGCTACTGAGTTTAATTCTGAGGTCATAGTTCACCATTGGTAGGTCAAATACAAATCAGTGTATACAGATAGTTTACTGAAGAAGAAATTTTGCAAGTGAAAAAAATATTACAATTTAGTATGTTTTTCCTTTGTGGATAGAGACAGAGAAGGCAAAGAGACAGAAAGTGAAAGACCATAGTACTTAAACTTCCTTCAGGGACCGGTGGTGGCGCACCTGGTTGAGTGCATATGTTACAGTGCTTAAGGACCCAGGTTTGAGCCCCCAGTTCTCACCTGCAGGAGGAAAGCTTTGCAAGTGGTGAAACAGTACTGCAGGTGTCTCTCTTTCTCTCTCCCTCTCTATCTCCCCTACCGTTTCAATTTCTGACTGTGTCTATCCAATAAATAAAGACAATAATTTTTTTTTTAAAAAAGCATTAAAAAAAAAAAACTTCCTCCAGTGTGGTGGAGGCCAGACACATGACAAGACAGCACATTATCCAAGTGAGTTATTTCACAGGCCCTGTGTTCACTAGTCTTCATTTCTTTCTTTTTCTCTTTTCAGTTTTTCTCCTGGTTCTACTATCTTTGCTGTCTCCCTTTTTGCATGTGTAAAGTGATGTACCTCATAGTGTTCTTTGTAACCAGGGAAAAATCATTTAACAGTCTGTGTCATTTTAAAATATAAGGTATAATGTATCAATGTGCAATACTTGAGCCGATTTCAGCTAACTTATTAGGTCTAAATATAGCTTTAGTGACTTCTATAGATATGAGTTGAAACTTGAACATTGTTATTGGTTTGATAAGTGTGGTAAGTGTGATCCCTTTTTGCCATTTTGTTTCTTAGTTTCTTTATTCCTTGCAACAGAACTCTTGACTGGTCAACCAGTAGTATACAAAAGCCCATAGAAGTGTGTACCTCTCTTACACCACAATCTTATCAATCATCATTAAATCACTAATAAACAAAATTCAAAACATTTGTGGTCCGGGAAGTGGCGTAATGGATTTCAGGCATGAGGTCCTGAGTTCAGTCCCGGGCAGCACGTGTGCCAGAGTGATGTCTGGTTCTTTCTCTCTCTCCTCATTATAAATTTATCATTAATAAATAAAATATTTTTAAAAAAATAAAAAGAAAATTCAAAACTTCTCAAAATATTGAAATTTAAAAAAAAAAGAATTGTGATTAGCTTAAGTCAGTTATGACAAGTTCTAGCCTTTTTGTCCATAAGAGGTATTGGGATAACCTTGGGACCCAGTTCATGATTTCATAATGTAAAAGTGCAGAGTGTGTCTAAAAAAATAGGTAAGACCAGTTTAGGAAGAAGAAGTGATTTCCTCCTATCTCTTTTCTCACTACTTAATGTCCTGTGAGGGTTTGATGACTAGGGATATGATTGTAAAGAAAAATAGGGACACCTGGAAAGGGAAGAACAAAATGATGTAAGGTACTGAAACCTCTGGAATTTGTGTCAAGTAAACAGCTGTGTTTAAGCTGTTAGTGCAGTTATTAGTATTTATAGCTGGATGAATCTGAGCTAATAGATACATTATAAAATACAATTGAAAGAACACTTACATTCATTAATTCTTATTGTAACATTAAGGGAGTAAGTCATAACAAATACTTTAAACCAGAAAAACTGTGTTTTTCTAATAAAATACTATGAATATAGTATTAATTTCTGTATATAAATTTGCTGTCAGTGCTATACAACTATAGAATGCTAACACTTGCAACAGAACAAAGTAAGAATTTGACTTTACATATGCCAAAATAGACTTTCTCTGGTTTTATGCATCATTTCTCTCATGTACATGCTAGCATTTACAGATATGATTAAAAACAGATTAACTGAGCAGAATGTATAATGGTCCTCAGCTGAGTATCAGAAAATTAAAACAGATTTGAAAACTCTTCTGCATTGCTCAGGATTTAACTACACTGAATATGTTGGCAATTTTATACTCTCACAGCAAGAGATAAAAGAAACAAAGATAAAGGGATGCACAAAATAACAAAGTCTTTGGGGATATTAAGACAATTAAGAGCAATATGGGAGTAATCAAAACTTGGTCAACAGAGCAAATAAGACCTTATGAAATAAAAATATGGGCCAACATTTGCAAAATGTTGCATGCCATCAGATTACATATGTCGACAGAAGAATCAAAGGTTAGATTCAATGAGTAGATATGACATATTAGCCATGGGTGAAATGCAAAGGAATTTTTTAGGCTTAGACAAGCATGATAAGTTGAATTTTTTTTCTAGATGTTAGCCGAGTTTAACAATTTGGAGCTGAAGTGGGGTTTCCCACTCATTTCATCATGAGAGACAAAGCACTGTGTCAGTAGAAAACACATAAGAGTCAAACCAAGAATTTGTTTATTATGAGAACATCTGTTTCAAATCAGTTGTATTTCTGTCAGGTTTTTTTTGAGATTTTTTTTTTGAAATAAATGTTAAACTGTATACATAATGACCGTACTCAATATCAAAACATAAAACATACATAATTGCTTGAATATGGACAGCAACTGTGGATTTATAAAGCCAGGACATCCACATCAGGGGATACTGTTTCTCTGGAGAATTCCCTGGGAGAGAAATAAGAACCACAGACATAGATAAACATGGGGTTTAAACTATCAGTCACTGCAGATCTCACGAAGATGAGAATGCAACCAACAGATGTGACCTGAACCGCATCAGACAGAGGGAAATCATAACGAGGCAGACGAAAAGCTATGTCTCTGTCTGGATTATATGTGATGGGTTGGAAACTGACATATTACAATCCCAGATTCAATGCAGCAGCTGTCATCTTGCTGATCCACTTGTGTATTTCACTCAGCTCATTCAGCTTCCTTTTGTGGCTGTTTAAATGTGGCAGTATCCTAAAAAGATTATTTTAATCATATCAAAGACATTTGAACTTTAAATAATATCGCCACAAAGGACAGAGAAAGCTGGAGCTTCTGTTGCTAATTTGTTTCATTACTTCTTACATTTGCTTTTTCTATATCTAGGTATACCTCCTGTGTTTGCACTATGCTTTGATTGTTAAGGGATGTTTAAATGCTTTTATTTCCCTCATCCACCTGCTTGGCATATAAAAAAACAAATCTTTTTTCTATGATTTAAAAAAAAAAAAAAACTTGAAGCCAGACTATGATTTCCAGCAAAGACAAGTTCCTGCTAATTTACTTAGGGAGAAGTATCCTTATATTTCCCCTAGCAATTATGAAAATCCCATCTGGAAGCTAGAAACCAAACCTGGTGTTTTAACATAGCAAATGCAGCCACCAGATAGAGGATCTGCCAATTAGCCACTTTAAGAATATAGCCATAAATTGGTAGACAAAACATCTGGAACTTTCTGGATCATACAATAAAAAATATCATCTTTCCCATTAGGGTTCACAAATGGAAAAAAAAAAAAGTCTTCAAGTAAAGTAGTGTTTCAAACCCAAGGAAAATCCACAAGCAGAGAACACTATTAATAGTAGTTTAAAAAAAAAAAAAAACCACAAAGAACTCTGTGGCTTTGAAAGATTCCAAAACATGATGGAGATAAGACTGGAAAACATTTTTATGAGATTACTATCCTGCTGGGAGCTACAAGAGATGATGTCAGACTTTTTCCTACTTCCTGAAACAGTAGATGGGATAGACAAGGATAACATAAACAATAAATGGCAAAGATATCCAAAGTGCAACTGTCAATGAAAATCTTGTTTAGAAACTGCAAAATCATAAGAAGGGGGGGGTAAGGTGTGTGACAAAAAGAAACCATTCTTGGAGGAGCTGCTTCTGTCCCCACCTGGATATTCACTAGCCATCTTCTCAGGTTGAATTAAAGACCTTTAAAATGCATGCTACTTTATGGGATGATCTCACTCATAGAAGCTGAGAAATAAGAACAGAAAGGGAAACACAAAACAGAACTTGGACTGGGTTTGGTGTATTGAGCCAAAGTAAAGGACTCTGGGGGTGTGGGGAAGGGGTGGTTTCAGGTCTTGGTACAGGATGGTGAAGGAGGACCTCAGAGGGGGGTTTCAGAAAGCTGAGAAATTTTACACTCGTGCCAACAACTGTATATTCTATCAACTGTAAACCATTAAGTACCAATTAAAAAATATATTTGTCCTCCAAAAAACATGCTGAACATTTATCTCTGAAATGAAGGCAGATACTAATGTCCTCCCCACAACATTCTCCCATTGATTCAGAGTTCATCATCTCTTTTCTACATCTAAGTCTTGAGAGCACAGGAGACACATCTCAAGGGTAAGGATTTAGAAAGGAGTGAGAAGCCCTTCTCTTTGGGAAGGCACTTGAATAAAGTAAACAAATGAGGGAAAGGAAAGCTCTTAAAGAAATACAAAGGACTAGAAGTCTTTATGGATAAATACCTTTTTCTGTGGAGTTCCTTTTGGGATGTTTAAATTATATGGACCAAATGTAGGAGGACTGCTTCATTTTATTCCAGCAAAATTTTAATTAACCCTACAGGTATTAGAGTATAAATACTCATGAGGATAACTAATATTTTCATTGAAAAAACTGAAGCAGTTCTTTTACATACAATTCACAAAACTTGAACTCCACAGAATTAACTATTGTGGTTATAGTATCCTGATCAAGGACAGATCTGTGAGTCAGAAAGTCAAGAGTTCCTAGTAAGGCTGGCTATAGTGCTGACTGACATCCAAAAACTGACTGTTATTTGCAAATGCTTGAATAATAATTGCTATGTGCTAGACACTAACACATACATGATGATGGTGTCATTTAATTCTCTCAACAGTCCCATAAAGTATGCATTGTTATTATCCTCAGATATACATAGACACTGTCCAAGGTCACATGGCTTAGTAAAGGTTACCTAACAAACCCCCCAAAATTTAATGAATGAAAACGGTACCTATTTACACATTTCACTGTTTCTGTGGAGCAAGTATTTAAGAGTAGCTTGACTGAGTCTCATCCTGAGTCAGGGTTTCTCTTAAGTTGTGAGATGTCACCTTCAGCGGAGTCATCTGAAAGCTTTGCCAAGTCGAGGGGACCCACTTTCACAGTAGTTCAAACTCAAAGCTGGGTCCTAGGAGGAGGTTTCTGTGCCTCCCACATGTGAATCATCCACATTGAGTCTTCTCATGTCACCCCACTGGCTTCTACTAGAGGAAGGTAAGGCAGAGGTTTCTGTGCTCTGACTAACCTCGGATGTCACTTCTGCCATATCTTACTGGTCACACAAACCAATCTTCCTTCAACGGGAACCACACAAGGGTGTGAATACTAGCATTGAAGGTGTTACCTTGGGATGCCCATCCAGACATTTACCATGCACACTCCTCAGCACACTGTGAGACTGCCTCCTGACTAGAAGCATCATGTTTCACTGAAGCCCAGGAAATGAGTACAGTCAGGAGGACATGAACCCTAGAGGAAAGTGGAGAGTTTTATTTTTCCCTCTTGGATGCTGAGAGAAATGCTATTCAAGACTTGAGTTTTTTAGTTTGTAGATCCTTTAATTTCCCTCCATGAAAATCACTTTGGCACTAGCTATAATATCCCACTGGGAAAATTTAGACCTGAAGTTCTGAATCCTGATCAGGCCTGAAGCAGCAAAGCTCCCAAGTGGAGTTGTTTGGCAGTTGAGGCCGGGAGCCAGGTGGCAGGGAGAAACAGGAACTGCAGGGCTTGCTAGTTCCTTCTCCCAGAGCACTCAGGGAATAAAAGATGAGAGAGGAAAGATCTTGCTTACATTTGTAAATGGGTTATTATATGGCAGACAGAGGCTAGAAATTAAAGGAGCCTGTGTTTATTGATTACTATCTTGTACTGCAAATGAGTATGACTCTGGGCACAAAAGGATTCTTCAGATCTGAAAGTTTATATGCAAAACTGATCCTTAAAGAAATAATGTCAAGGAGGGGTGAGGGTGAGTGGGGGATGATGGTAGCACACCTGGTTGAACACACATGTAACAATGCACAAGAACCTGGGTTCAATTACCTGCACCCCACCTGCAGGAAGAAAGCTTTGCAAGAGGTAAAGCAGGGCTATGGGTATCTCTTTCCTTATCATATCTTCCCTCTTGATTTCTGGCTTTGTCTACCCAATAAATAAATAAAGATAAATTTTTAAAAATTTTTAAAAAATGATGCCTAATAAAATGTGGTAATCTAATAAGCAGCCTTGAATTACACAAGTAATTTCAATGTAAAGACATTAACAAGTAAAACTAAAAGGTAATCAGATTAGTCTTTAGTCTTCTCACAATCTGGGTATAGCAGTTTCAGGAATCTTATATAGAAATCCTTAAAACTTCCTATTTCTTCTAGACAGGGATAACTCATGAATAAAAGACAATTCATAGAAGAGAAAAACAAACAGATAATAATAACACAGAGATTTTACTCAAATTACACTATAAGACTCCACTTACCATTTGTTACACTGGCAAAATTTTAAAAACTTTAATGACATATAGTATTTGCCTACCTTTGCTCAGCTATTAATACAGAAGCAGCAGTGTTAAGGAAAGAAAATATGTTAGAATCCAGCAGAGAAAACTTTTTTTGGCCAATTTGAACCTCAGTCATTACAAACTCTTCCCTGTCATCTTCAATTATATTAATATGATGTGAATAAAATAAAAGTTACTTGGTTGTTTTTTTTTCCCAGTCTTTGTGTTCTTTTCCTCCATCCTTTGCTGCCTGCCTCACCCCCCACTTCCTCACCCTTCCTATCCCTCCCCCACCCCCACTAACCAGAAGCTTCCTTATTCACTTGACCTCCCCTCCCAAGAGAGAAGCTGAATCTCTGAATTCAGGTCCTGTAGGAGTGTAGAGACTCAAGAAAAAAGCAAGAACTGTAGGAGCAAACTTTGGACTTTCAGAGAAAGGAGTCAAAGTTTGATCACTGGAAATATAAAAAAGAATAGGTGAAAACAAAAAGTAGGAGGAGATGATAAAAGTCTTTCAGCTTACTGTGGAGGAGAGAAGTTTAGTAGACTTGTATTGAAGAACTTTAAATCTGAAGAGTGCTCAGAAGCACTTCTGGCTGTCTAGGAAAATCCAGAACTAGAGGAAAGAAAGTGTGTGTGTGTGTGTGTGTGTGTGTGTGTGTGTGTGTGTGTGTGTGTGTGTGTGTGTATTAAGCTATTGCAAGGTCTGTGTCTTCAAATGTTTTTCAACATTTTAAGATTGGCTTTTCATGTCATCACTGTGAAGTCTTCATTGTGTAGTTGTCTTTTTCAACAGCATGCAAAAACTGTGTCTACTAATGCCCCCAGGCTCTTTACAAATAATATGAAGAATCCCTGGAAGAGCATATTAAAATTGTCCTTAATACAGAAAGGAATAATTAAAGAGACTGCAGGTGGCACACAGAAAGTTACAGGTGGCTAATTATTTGAAGAACATCACACAGAATAAGTGGAATGTAAGACTAGGGGCAGGTGGTTTCCCCATGGAGGGTGAAATACTGTGTGGAACCTGCCAAGAGGTTTGGGTAGGTAGGACTGGCTTCTTCTTCTCCAAAGGATACAGGACATATACACAGGCAGAAACTCACACCCTTCTCTTCTGTAAGCAGGCAAAATACCTAAAAGAGATCTAACTAAAATGATGTTTACAGCACTGCCAGCTGCTTAGTAAATGAAGAATATCCTCTTACATGCACATTTCTAATGAAACAAATATACAGAAAGAATACATATTAATTTTTCTAAGATCTTAAAAAAAAATTACACTAACAAATCCAGTTCTTCCTCTAGCGTTTGCCCTTCTTCCGTAGCCAGTCAACAGCGTCAGGTTGAAAGCTGTCAGGAGCTGCTTGTTGCTGGCTTTGAAAGTGACTGGGATCCATGTGGATTCAGTCAGCTAGGCAGGATCATCAGTTTCCCCAATGAATGGGTACTCACGGGATGCACCACGAGAAGGTCAATCCAATGCATCCCACAAATCCAGTAATTTCAAACCATAGCAGTGTGTTCTCTCAATAGTGCCAGAGGCCAGATAGTCTAAATCAATGTGTTGGTGTCACTACACCCCTACTAGATGTTTTGGGAGAGAATCTATCCCCTGCCTCTTTGCTAACTTCTGGTGACCTACTCACTCTTCTCTGCCTTTCTCATCACATCACTTCCCCCTCTTCTCTTCTTTGTATCTCTTATAAGACACTATCATTGGATTTAGTGCCTACTTGGATTATCCAGAACAGTGTCTTCATCTTAGGATTTCTAACATAATTATGACCACAAAGAGGCCTTTCCAAAATAAGTTAATATTTGAAGGTTCTGAAATTTAATGTTGGAATATATATATATATATATAGAGAGAGAGAAATATATATATGTACATATATATATATTTCACTCTATTGCAGTGTGCATAGCATTAGTATACAGTTTAATGAATTTTCCTAAAGTGAAATATCCATTCTTCAAAACAAGAAATTCTATTTCAGAAGCTATCCCACCAACACATACACTTTATAGTTATAACCACTCCCTCAGGAATATCCATTGTGTCCATTTCAGAACTTTTTACAAAAGAAACTGCCCATGTGCCTTCTCTTTTACTCTACATGACGGCATCACACTGAGCTAGTCATCACTGTGGTATTCATGTGTAGCTGTAATCACTTACTGTCATTCCTACATGCTATCCCATTGTATAACACTATCAGAGTTTGTCTGCCTACCCTGTGGACATCTGTGTCATTCTATTATTTTTTACTGTAAGCATAATAGTTTTAGAAATTCTAGTACCTGCTTTTTTTGAATGTATGTATACATATATGTTGAAAGAGTGAAATTGCAAGCTCATAGAATATGTGTAGAGTTCATTTTAAAGATACCTAATAATATTTTTTTTTGGTGATACCAGGGCCTTGCACATGGTCCACTTCATTGCTCTCAGGCTATTTTTTCTTAATACACAGAGAGGAAGAGACAGCATAGCACCAGAATTCTCCTAGTACCATAATACCCGTCCCCCATGTTGAGGACTCAAACATGCACCGTGTGTGTGTGACAGGCCATCTCCCTGCCCTGTAAGATATCACTCCAGCCCTACTCATCTGTTTTTCAGAGTTTTTATACTAGGGAGAGTTTTTTAAATTTATTTTTTATTTGTTATTAATAATGGGTTACAAGATTATGAAATTACAGAATATAGTTCCATTTCACACCCACCACCAAAGTTCTGCATCCCTACCCTCTTACCTTAGGGAAAGATTTTGAATTTAAACTTTAAGTGACAACCCAATTTCTACTGAAGTCTTCAGAAGGGCATACTATAAACTCTCAAGAAAACACAAGGTGAACTAGTTTGGGTGTTTCCATCATAATTCATGGACAGACCTCACTTTAGTGAAAAAAAAAACGGCTTATCAAGTAAATAAACAGTCTATACAAGACTGTGAAAAGAATGTTTCACCTACATTAAAAAAAATAGTTGCCAACATTTTGATGTTACTTACTATGTCTGCATCCTACTGGGAGCACACTCTTTAAACAGTGGTCTTCATGGCTTCAGAGGCTGTACAGATGAAAGGAACCTGATCATGAAATTTGTCACAATTTCCACATTTCTGCCCTCCACATTCTTCTTCTTTAATGAACACTTTACCCTGATTCACCAGATAAAATTAGGGAGTAAAAACATTCTTTTCCATGGGATATGTAAACAATCCTCTCTCGTGAGCTGAATTTCTTTCTTTTTTTTTATTTAAGAAAGTATTAATTAACAAAACCATAGGGTAGGAGGGGTACAATGCCACACAATTCCCACCACCCATTCTCCATATCCCACCCCCTCCCCTGATAGCCTTCCCATTCCCCATCCCTCTGGGAGTATGGACCCAGGGTCATTGTGGGTTGCAGAAGGTAGAAGGTCTGGCTTCTGTAATTGCTTCCCCGCTGAACATGGGCGTTGACTGGTCGGTCCATACTCCCAGTCTGCCTCTCTCTTTCCCCAGCAGGGTGGGTCTCTGGGGAAGCGGAACTCCAGGACACATTGGTGGGGTCTTCAGTCCAGGGAAGCCTGGCCAGCGTCCTGATGACATCTGGAACCTGGTGACTGAAAAGAGAGTTAACATACGAAGCCAAACAAGTTGTTGAGCAATCATGGACCCAAAGCTTGGAATAGTGGAGAGGAAGTGTTAGGGGGATACTCACTGCAAACTCTAGTGTACTTCTGCTTTCAGGTATATATTTTGCAATAGTTTATGGATATGTGTGATGAGCTGAATTTTAACCACCTTGGCTGAGAAAGAATTGGTTGTGCACTACCCAGACCCTAATCCCATCCTGACAGATTTTAAGGTCCACATACTTCCTCTATGATGCAAAGCAATGCTGTGCTCCTCAGCTTGTATCCACAACACAGCTTATGCAATTCTATATAGATTATTAGCAGAGCAGAGCCTTCTATATGCCTGGATCTAGACTCCATAGGAAACAATAAGTGCTTATGAGTAAGGAAATTAGGTGAAGGCACTGGACATGCATCCAAAACAAAACAACAAACAAATTAAAAAACAGACCTGATACAACATGTATCAGTGTAATGTTCCTCGACCTCGTGAAATATGGTAAGGTGCATGTCTGCCAGTAACATTGGCTGTGCTGGGTAGGGTTGCTAGTGATCTGAAAACCTTTTGTAAATGGGGCCATCATTACTACTCAGAAGGCTTTTATGCATTCTTTGCAATGAAAGCCTCCACTTTAGGGGATGTTTACAAACATTGAGCTCTCTTGGCTCTTGAACTTGATTCAATAAGGGCAAGGCCACATCATAGCATCATTTCCTGTAGAAAAAAAGCAAGCACAGTCAGTGCCGAGAAGTCCCTGGACGACTTTTCTGCCTCGAGCTTGCACAGCCTGGAAAGCCTATTACCTCACAGGGGAATTATTATGTCAATACAGGTCAGTTTCAAAATTCACTAAAATTTGTTCCAGCTTAGGAAAAGTTCAAAAGGAACTGTGTAGGGGAGGAACAAGTTTCTATAAAACCAATTCTCTTGTTTGGCTTCTGATTATGGGTCTCTAAATTAGTTTCTGGAGCATTATGTAAATGAACTGAATAAAATATTTTTTAAAAAGAGTCAACAGTCTTCTAGGACATTGTAAAAATTGTCTGATACCCTCCTATTTTTTTTTCTTTCCACTGTTTTCAATTTCCTGGCCATGTAGTCTGAATGAATTAACCTGGTGATATCCTAGTAAAAAAATTACCAACAGGCTCTCTGAGGTAAATAAATAAATAAATCTCTGATTTCTAGTGTTTGTCTGCTTCCATGGTATAAATATATCCACAATGGCCATTTCAAATCTACCAAAATGGTATCGCTGCATGCAGAGTTGGCATCTAGTGCATACACAGTAGTACATTAGCATGGAGTATTTCTGCCATCTGGATACACTACATACAACTAACATCAAGAACATAGATAATAGCAAAATATAGAAAAATGATTAAGAAGTGATACATCTGGGAGTATAGATTACAGTCACTTTTAATATAATTTCATTGCAAGTTATATATAATTTAATTTTTAATAGTGACATATTTTATAGTGACTTGAAAAATTCCTGGCTCTAAAGATTGACTAACAAGTAGGTACTGTCGAGCATAGCACATTGTTAGGTTAACCCCAGTGTTACCTTCAAGTGTGGACTGTTTTTCTGAGTCATTGTCATTTCCTACACCCAAGATTATAGAAGAGGAATATGATAGTATTTAATTTTAAGGTAATGAGACACAAAAGACAATTGACTGGGCTTCCACCCAAGAAAATTCTTTTGCTTAAGAAGGAGGTCAATAGTATTTTTAAAGCTGTGGGGTCTAGAACTTAATGTAGTAGCATGAGAAATTCAACTTGAAGCTAAAAATATCATTCGACTAAGGGTGGTACAGTCATATCTGTAGAGAAATGGAGTCAAAGGCCTAAGAATTTCATAACCATATCTAAGTCAAATCATACCTAAAAATCTTCCTCCAGGTATTTTCATATTGTAAACCAAATATACTCATGTGGCTTATTTGTTTAGACAAATTTGAGATAGATTTTATCCAAATGCTCAAAGGTAAGCCTACAGAAGAGTGTTTTCTAAAAAAAAAAAATGTTTACAATATTTTAGGCAAAATATCAATAACATTTTCCTCCCAGCTGTGAATGACAGTGTCCTTTATTAAAACATGAATTACAGATTCCATGTGTGATCACATAAAAGGTGTTTGGGGTACACTGGATAATTATGCATCTTTTTATCACCATTGAGGTAAAGGTTCATATGGAAAACTGTCACAAGTAATAGCTTCTTACCTCCAGGTGATAGGTGTCAGCACATTACACCTCCACCAAATTGTCATCTTTCTTCATCACAGGAAACTAGGTGATCAAGCCTCTCTCTTTTTTGCTCTTTTTTATTTTATTTTTTCATATTCCATTACTAGTATTTACTTATCAGGACTGTGCAAGCATGAATTCTCACAGATAGATTCCCAAAACTGACCCTTTAGGAATCAAACCTGGGGAGATTTCCCAACATTAAATGTGAAAATGCTTCCTAAATTCCATTATTTATTATTATTATTCCTTTACAATGTAGTCATTGACACATAAGTACAATTTCATTATGTACCAGGACCCCACCACACTTTTCCAACCTTCCCACCCCCTCCTTCCCCAAAATCCGTTGATTTGATGCAATGCACCATGTCTGGTACATGTTTCACTTTGTGTTCTTTTTCTCTGTCCCTATTAATCACGTTCCACTTATAAGTGACATCATTTGATATTCATCCTTCTCTTTTTGGCTTGTCTCACTTAACATGATGTCTTCTAGTTTCATCTAAGATAACTCAAAGGCCATGACCTCCTTGTTTTAAGTAATATTTTATGTATATATACCATATATATCACATTTTTGTCAGCCACTCATCTGTCATTGGGCATCTGGTCTGCCTACAGGTTTTGGCTAATAAAAATCATACTGCTATAAACAAAGGTACACATAGATGTCTTCTGATAGATGCTTTTGTTTCCTTTGGGTAAATCTGCAGGAAAGGAATTCTGGGTCATAGGGTAGGTCTGTTTCTAGTGTTCTAAGAAATATTAAGACTAGAACTCTCACAAGGCTAGACATGGACCTTCCATATGGCCCAGTAATTCCTCTCCTGGAGATATACCCCAAGGAATCCATAACACCAAAACAAAAAGATGTGTATACACCTATGTCCATAGCAGCAAAATTCATAATAGCTAAAGCCTGAAATCAACCCAGGTACCCACCAACAGATGAATGGCTGAGAAAGCTGTGGTATATATACACAATGGAATACTACACAGCTATTAAGAACAATGAACCCACCTTCAATGATCCATCTTGGATGGAGCTAGAAGGAATTATGTTAAGTGAACTAAATCAGAAAGATAAAGACAAGTATGGGATAATACCACTCATAAACAGAAGCTGAGAAAGAATAAAGAATAACAGAAAAAGAAACTCAAAGCAGGATCTGACTAAATCTAGAGTACGGCACCAAAGTAAAAACCCTGGGTGGAGAGTGAGGGTGGATGTTCAGCTTCATGGGATGAGGGGGAGAGGGTTGGGATGGGACACAGTTTTTGGTGGTGGGAATGGTGTTTATGTACACCCCTATTAAATTGTAGTCATATAAATCACTATTTAAGCAATATGAGAGGGGGGAAAATTGATTGAATGTCTCAAACTTTTTATAGCACAGACTGAGTCTTTTAAATACATAGGCTGAGTCTTTGATATGTTGCCTCCCTTAAAAGCTTAGTCCAGGGAGAACAAAAGCAACCGGTGGCATAGCTATATACAAATGATGTCAAAGGACATAAAATATGGTGATGGTGTGTATGATACAGCAAATCCTAACAAAGGGATTTTTCAAAGTTAACCCAACTGCCAAACAATGTGATTATTGAAATAACTATCTATTGTCTTCTTAAACCCTAAGACAACAGGAATCTCCTGCTTCCTCTATAGAGCCTATGTTTCTCCCAATCCTGGAACCTCTGGGGTTGGGTTCACTTCCCTGCATGCTTCTCTCAAGTCATACCAAATGATATTGCATCTACTGATTCCAACTTAATCAATGCAACAAGTACCATCTCAGCATGCTTTACCTCAGACTGTGTCCAAAGAAGTCACGCATGGAAAGCCAACCCTTCACCCTCATCACTCCTGTGATACCTTTCCTTTCATGGTATTCTCTAATTTCATTCCAGGAGGTTCACTTCCTAACAAAGTCCCAAAACCTAGATATAGGCCAGGTCCCATAAGATAGAGCATATGTTCACATGTATCTATAAATTAGGGAAAAATATATACCTGAGAGCAAAAATACACAATAGTCTGTAGTAAGTCAGTATCAAGTTCATAATGAAGTAGTGTCCACTTAGACTTAGATATCCTCCTCACCTACTTCCTATTATAGTTCTCTCACTCACTCCAAAGTTAACCTTAGCAAAGCAAGGACTGCAAAAGCTGAATAAGGGCAAGAGACTGGCATACTTTAATGATGACTATTTAGTCACTCTCAGGCCATTCCACCAGCTGGGGCCCTAACCCGGGAGTCGAGAGATTCTCAAACAGACTTGATGGGCCTAGAACTCGAACAAATCCCTCTCTCCATTGTTACCGGTCATTTCTATCAGGAACAACAAAATAGGCCCCTTTGTAGGCCCCCACAGGACCTTGCCCTCAATGTGGATCAACAATGGTAGAGAATGTGCCATCCTCCAAAGGGAGGCTAGACAACATACTCTATATTCTACCTGAGGAAGATGGGTCAATACTGGGGCAGCATAGAATGTTCCTACTCATGACAACAGAATGTGAGTTCAGATCTACAGGGATGCAGAGGTCACATAGGCTCCTAAGCTAATTATAAGCCCAGATCACATCAAATTGATGGGGTTTACAGTCAACAATATTTATACACCTTTCTCATATTAGGAAGTTACTGTCTTCCTGGTCATTTCTGACATCCTTTCTGGTCCTTTTTCCAGCCATGACATCACCTCCCCAGACAATAACTAGGATCTACCTGCATATCAGATTTCATGCTCAGGTTAAAAAAACAAAAACAAACAAAAAAACACTAGTATAACTACAGGCCCATTGGAATATAACTAAAATATGCCTACTAACTATCTACAAAATGGAGTAACCCCCCCCCCCCCAACACTTCATCTGCACTATTCCAGCCTGTAGGTCCATGATTGTTCAACAATTTGGCTTTGTATGTTAACTCTCTTTTCAGCCACCAGGTTCCAGATGCCAGCAGGATGTGACCAGAATTCCCTGGACAGACAAACCCACCAATGTGCCTTGGAGTCCTGCTTCCCCAGAGCCCTTTCCCTCTAGGGAAAGAGAAAGACAGGCTGGGAGTATGGATAGACCTGTCAACATCCATGTTCAGCTGGGAAGCAATTAGAGAAGCCAGACCTTCAACCTTCTGCATCCCACAATGATCTTGGGTCCATACTCCCAGAGGGTTAAAGAATAGGAAAGGTATCAGGGAAGGGGAGGGGATACAGAGTTCTGGTGGTGAGAATTGTGCAAAGTTGTGCCCCTCTAATCCTATGGTTTTGTCAATGTTTACTTTTTATAAATAAAAATTTTTTTAAAAATAAAAAATGAAATCTCCAGACTATTTTCCACAAAAGTTGAACCAATATACATTCCCACCAGCAGTGTAGAAGTGTCCTTTTCCCCCGCATCCTCCCAACATTTATTATTACTGTGCTTTCCCATGTATGACATTCTCACAGGTGTAAAATTGTGTCTTATTGTTGTCTGTATTTGCATTTACCTGATGATCAGTAATTTTGAGCACCTATTCATGTACTTTTTGACTCTTTGGATCTCTTCTATGGTGAATTTTCTGTCCATGTAATCACCTCACTTTCTAATGAGATTGTTTGTTTGTTTTTTAGTTTTAGGTTTATTGATCTCTTTATGTCTTTTGGTTACTGATCCTTTATTTGATTTGTGTTCTATAAAGATCTTCTCCCATATTGTTGGGTGTCCTTCTGTCAGGATGGAGGTATCCTTTGTGGTGCAGAAGTTCTTGAGTTTAATAGGTCCCATTGATTTATTTTAGTTTTAGGGGTTTTGTTTTGTTTTGGTTTGGTTTGGGTTGGTTGTTTTTTGTTTGTTTGCTATTGGATTTGAGTTTTTTGCTAAACTTTTTGAAGCATAGACCATGAAGAATTCTACTAATGTTTTCCTCTATCTATTTTTTAGTTTCTGGTCTGATGTCCATGTCTTTGATCCACTTGGAACTGACTTTTTTGCACAGTGATATTTGGTGGTTTAATTTAATCTGTTTTCATATTTCAGTCCAATTTTCCCAGCACCACTTATTGAAGAGTGACTCCATCCTCCATTGTATGGTTTGAGACCCCTTGTAAAAACTTAGTTGTCCAAAGATGTGGAGGGTTATTTCTGGGCTTTCAATTCTGTTCCACTTGGCTATGTGTCTATTTTGGCTCCAGTACCAGGCAATTTTGATTACTGTAGCTTTGTACTATAGTTTAAGGTCAAGAAGCGTGATTCCTCCTGTCTAGGTCTTTTTCCTCAAGATTTCTTTATAAACCCTAGGAAATTTTTGGTACCAGATAAATTTTTGTAACTTTCTGTTCTATTTCTTTAAAGAAATTTGGAGGTGATGAGTATTACATTATGTATATGGCTCTGGGTATGATAGTCATTCTGACAATGTTAATTCTCCCTATCCAAGAGCATGAGATATAATTCCATTTCTTTGTGTATTTTTATTTTTTTATTTTATTTATTAATGAGAAAGATAGGAGGAGAGAGAAAGAACCAGATATCACTCTAGTACATGTGCTGCCGGGGACTGAACTCAGGACCTCACGTTTGAGAGTCCAATGCTTTATCCACTGTCACTTCCTGGACCACGGTGTATTTTTCTATTTAATTGCAGAGTGTCATATAGTTTTCAGTGTACGAGTCTCTCACTTGCTTTGTTAACTTTATTCTTAAGTATTTTATTGTTTTTTGCTACAATAGTAAAAGGGATTGATATTTTTATGATGTCATCATTGTCATAGTCTTTTTCTCCTCCTCCTCCTCCTCCTCCTCCTCTTATTCTTATTCTTATTCTTCCTCCTATTTAGTGTTTGTATAAAGGAATACTACTTGTTATTGTATATTGATTTCATAGCCTGACACTTTACTGTATTGATCAATGTTTTCCAGAACTTTTCTACTGGATTCTTTGGAATTTTCAATATATACAGTCATTAAAAGTCTGCAAATTATGATACTTAACTTCTTACTTTCCAAACTGAGTCCCTTTAATTATTTTCTCTTGCCTAACTGCTATGGCTAAGACTTCCAATACCATGTTAAATAGCAACGGTGATAGTGGGCAGCCCTTCCTTGTACCTTACTGGAGAGGGAAAAATTTCAGCTTCTCAACATTCAGTGTAACAGTAGCTATAAGTTTACTTTATATAGACTCTAGTAGTTTGGAGAATGTGCCATATATCCCCAATCTTTTTAGTGGCTTGATCATAAAAAGGTGTTGAATCTTGTCAAAGGTTTTCTCTGCATCTACTGAAATAATCATGTGGATTTTTTTTTGTTTTGTTTGTTTTCCTTTTGTTAATGTGATTAATAACATTTATTGATTTACAGATATTGAATCAGCCTTGTGTTCCTGGAATAAAGCCTACTTGATTATGATGGGCAATCTTCTTAATATGTTGTTGTATCCAGTTGGCTAGGATTTTATTGAATAACTTAGCATCTATGTTCATCAAAGATACTGATCTGTAGCTTTCTGTTTTAGTTGCATCTATGTCTGTTTTTTGTAGTAGAGTGATACCACCTTCCCAAGTTTGGTACGCTGGAAGAATTTGAGAAATATAGATACTAGTTCCTCCTTGAATATTTTGCTGAATGCATTTGTGAAAGTGTTTGGACCTGGATTTTTGTTGTTAGGGAGTTTTTTGGTTAATGTTTTAATTTCTTTGACTGTAATTATTTTGTTCTGAAGTTCCTCCTGGTATAGATTTGGAAGGGGGTGTGCTTCTAAGAATATATCCAATTCCTCTTGGTTCTCCAGTTTGGTGACATATAGTTATTCATAGAAACATCTCATGATGCTTTGGATTTCTGTAGTATCTGTTGTGACCTCTCCCCTTTGGATTACAACATGATTTATTTGGGTCCTCTTCCTTTTTCTTTAAGTGAGTCTAGCTGAGTGCTGCTGATTTTTTTTTTCCAAAGAACCAGCTCTTAGCTTCATTGATCTTCTGTTATTTTTGATATTTTTCTTTTTCAATGTTGTTAGTTTCTGCTCTAAGTTTTGTTATTTCACTTTTTCTGCTTTATTTAGGTTTTCTTTGTTCTTGTCTTTCTAGATCCTTTAGGTGTGAAGTCAGGCTATTTATTTTGGATTTTTCTTATTTTGTAATATGTGCTTGTATGGCAATTGTCTTTCCTCTTAGTACTCTCAAGCCCTTTACAACCACCTTCTACCTCCCTCCTTTAGAGTCCTGACATCTGTTTCAAAAGAGCATAGTTAATTCACCCAGAATTTTCCCTTTCTTTTGATCCTTAACTCCTGCCTATGAGTGATTCCTTCAAGTTCCATCACAGTTATAGCAAAAGATATGTCATCATTACTTATAATTGAGTTGTATTCCATCCACTTTTTACTACTCATCTGTACTTGGACATTTGGGCTTTTTACAAATTTTTACTATGATAAGCAGTACTCTGGAAAACATCAGTATGCAGGTATCTCCTATGGCTGTGTATTGTGTTCTTTGAATAGAACACAAGGAAAAGAATTCCTAACTAGTATGGTAGGTTAATCTTTCATATTTTGAGAAAATACCAGACTGTTTTCCACAGAGGTTGAACCAATTTATGAATGGCACTCTAAAATTTACATTAAGATAATTTAAGAATCACATAATGTTATAGGAAATCATATAGAGAGATCCCAGTACCTCTTTCCCTACTAAAATACCTTGCAATAATAATACTCAGTATCACAACTAAGGTAATTATATTAGTATACTCAGTCTAAAGAAGAGTTCCATTTTCACCCATTTGTAGTGAAGTCATATCCCCTTTCTTCCATACCCTTTGTTTCTGAAAGTCATTAATCTTGATCCATCTAATATATATGTGTGTGTGTGTGTGTGTATCTGTATAGTATATAATCTTTTAAGACTGAATTTTTTATGCAGCATAATTCCCTGGAGATATATTATAGTTATTGAGTGTATGAGTAGTAGTTCATTCTTTTTTCATTGCTTAGTTGTAGCCTGTGAAAGTAATCTACTTGAGTTTCTTTCACTGATTCTTTCACTTTAACATCTTGATGGTCAGCTGGATTATTTATAATACTCAACCATTACCAATAAAGTCTTTGTGAGTATTGTGGACAGATTTTTCTGCCTACCCTAACAATTACATCTCCCATGGGAAAAAGCTCAGGAGTACAATTGAGCTGTGTTTTGTTTCATAAGAAATGTCAGGCAGTTGTTTATACAGGAGTTTTAATATACATTAAAACACAGGTGTGCATGGCACAATAGAGGAATAACAAAGGAGATCACCTGGAACTGCAACAAGGCAAGACTAGAACAACTTCAGAAACCCACCAAATCACCAGTAAGTGTAAACACTTGTGCCTTGTGAACAGAGAGGTGACAAAAGAAAGATTGAGCAGCTGGTAACAGTCCGGCACTGTACCTGTTGAGGCACCAATTCCAGTGTGTTCTATCAAAAAAACACTACTGAAGGGAGGAGAGGACTCCCCTAAGACTCATAAAATGCAAATGCGAGTCTCCATTGTTACTGCTTTCAGAGGCTGGAATAGCAGGGGAGGCTCTATGCTGATATCAGGGGACAGAGAACTGACCAGGAAACACAGGAGTGGCCTGGCAGTGGGGTTGTGTGGTGAGAGCCTTTCTGCAGTGTTCTCCTGATGATAACATGGTGAATAATTGCCTCAGAACCTACAGACTATAAACAGGACTTGTTTAGAAATTCACAGGAACCAGAAATGCTGCCTGGCTTGGCAGAGAAGCTGAATTGAGCACAAAACTTTAGATTTTTAGGGTGTGAGAGTCTCTTTGCATAACCACTGTGCTATCTCTCCCTTATCAAGCTTTATCTCTTGGTCAGGAGTTAGTGATTAAGCTAAGAAGTCTACTTATAGTTTAAAAGCCCTCAGGCTCCCATAGCCAACAGGGAAGAAAAAAAAACAGATTTTAACAGCCACTGTACTCCAACTCAAGAATTGAAATAATATTAAAACAACTGTTATTTTGCACAACTGTAAACTCTTTTAGTACCTTACTTAGACACACGTCTGTCCAGGCAAGAGTGCTCAGTAATTTGAAAAGTACTGAGAGAGGGACTTCATAACATACTATATAGAATGGTTAAACCAACAAAAGAAGTACTGGAGAAATGAACCAGGACAAAAGTCCAGCTAAAAGCATATTAAAGATTGAAGCACAGAATAATGAGGTCAACACCCAAACGCTAGTTAAGGAATTTGTCACAGAAATGAGTAAAGAGTTTGAAAGAATTATAAGAAATGCAAAAACAACAAATGAGACTCTGGAAGAAAACACTAATTATCTCAAGGTCATTAGAGAGCTGAAAGCTGAAATAGCTGAGCTAAGAACTAAACTACCCAAACCAAGAGATCCCTCACAGAATGGGAGATCTTTACATGCCATACATCAGACAAGAGGTTAATAACCAAATATTATAAAGACCTTGCCAAACTCAACAAGAAAACAAATGACCCCCATCCAAAAGTGGGAGAGGACATGGACAGAATATTCACCACGGAAGAGATCCAAAAGGCCTAGAAACACATGAAAAAAATGATCCAAGTCTTTGATTGTCAGATAAATGCAAATAAAGACAATAATGAGATACCACATTACTCCTGTGAGAAAGTCAAACATCAGAAAAGGTAACAGCAGAAAGTGCTGAAGAGGTTACTTTTTAATGAAATGTATGGCTTAGGTAATTTTTGTTTTCATTATTTTCAACACCATTTGTTGAAAAGATGAGGTGTTATATTTAAAAGGAATAATCATGGACCTTTTAGAGCACACTTATTATCATGTGCAAGGACCTAGGTTCTCTAGTCCAAAAGCCATCTTAATATATAGTATTGTAGGGGGCCAGCCTGTGGTTCACCTGCTTAAGTGCACAAATTACAGTATGCAGGGAACCAGGTTCAAGCCCCTGGTCCCCACCATCAGGGAGGAAGCTTCACAAGTGGTGAAGCAGAGCTGCAGGTGTCTCTCTGTCTCTCTCCCTCCCTATATCCCCATCCGCTCTCAATTTCTCTCTTTGTCCAATAATAAATCAATAAAATATTTATATATAGTATTGTAGTAATAGCATATATATATATATAGAGAGAGAGAGAGAGAGAGAGATATTATAAGATAGTATAGAGACAATGATATCCTAGTCTTACTGATTCATTCTGTCAATGAATAATGTTCACCAGACATAGAAGTATCACACTTAGACACCCAAGCATCATCCTTTTGTTTATTTATTTTCAGATAGAGACTGAGAGGCAGGGAGAGAAAGGGAGGGTAAGAAACTACAGTACAGGGGGTCTGGCTATGGTGCACATGGTTAAGCACTCATAGTACCAAGCACAAGGGCCTGTGCAGGGATCCCAGTTGAGTCCCAGCGTCTCTCATTCTCTCCCCCTCTCTGTCTGTCTTCCCCTCTCTACTCAATTTATCTCTGCCCTATCCTATTTAAAAAAAAAAAAAAAGGCAGCTATCAAGAACAATGAACCCACCTTCTCTGACCCATCTTGGACAGAGCTAGAAGGAATTATGTTAAATGAACTAAGTCAGAAAGATAAAGATGAGTATGGGATGATCCCACTCATCAACAGAAGTTGACTAAAAAGATCTGAAAGGGAAACTAAAAGCAGGACCTGATCAAATTGTAAGTAGGGCTCCAAAGTAAAAACCCTGTGGTGAGGGGTAGACATACAGCTTCCTGGGACAGTGGGGGGTGGGAGTGGGTGGAAGGGATGGGTCACAGTCTTTTGGTGGTGGGAATGGTGTTTATGTACACTCCTAGCAAAATGTAGACATATAAATCAGTAGTTGATTAATATGAGAGGGGGAAAATCAATTGTATGTCTCAAAGTTTTTCAAAACACAAACTGAATCTTTTTAATATATAGGCTGTGTATTTGATATGCGGGCTCTCTCAAAAGCCTAGACCAAGTAGATTAGAAGCATCCAATAGCACAGCTATATACAAGATACTAGGTACTGTACAGCAAACCCTAACAAAAGGACTTTTCAAAGTTAACCCAATTACCAAATAATGTGATGATAACATTAACTATCGATTGTCTTTTTGAACCCTAAGACTGCAGGAACCTCACATCTCCACTATAGAGCCTCTACTTCCCCCAGTCCTGGATCCCTTGGATAGGGCCCACTTTCCTGTATGCCTCTCCCAATCCATACCAAATAATATTGCATCTGCCGATCACAACCTAACCAACGCAACAATTGCCACCTCAACATGCTTCACCTCAGACTGTGTCCAGAGACTTCACGAGTGGAATGACAACCCTTCAGCTTCATTACTCGGGTGAGACCTTTCCTTTTATAGTACACTCTAATTTCATCTCAGGTGGTTCACTTTCTAACAAAGTCCCATAACCTAGATATACACCAGTTTCTGTGAGAGAGAGCTTATGTGCACACGTATCCATAAACTACTACAAAATATATACCTGAAAGCAGAAGTACACTAGAGTTTGCAGTGAGTACCTCCCTAACACTTCCTCTCCACTATTCCAAGCTTTGGGTCCATGATTGCTCAACAATTTGTTTGGCTTCGTATGTTAACTCTCTTTTCAATCACCAGGTTCCAGATGCCACCAGGATGCTGGCCAGGCTTCCCTGGACTGAAGACCCCACCAATGTGTCCTGGAGCTCAACTTCCCCAGAGACACACCCTACTAGGGAAAGAGACTGGGAGTATGGACCAACCAGTCAACGCCCATGTTCAGCAGGGAAGCAATTACAGAAGCCAGACCTTCTACCTTCTGCATCCCATAATGACCCTGGGTCCATGCTCCCAGAGGGATATAGAATGGGAAAGCTATCAGGGGAGGGGGTGGGTTATGGAGATTGGGTGGTTGGAATAGTGTGGAGTTGTACCCCTCCTACCTTATGGTTTTGTTAATTAATCCTTTCTTAAATTAAAAAAAAAAATGGAGGAAAAAAAAAAAGGCACAAATGGCCTCCAGGAGCAATGGATTCATAGACCAGACACAAAGCCCCAGCAGTAACCTTAGAGGCAAAAAAAAAAAAAAAAAAAAAGAAAGGAAAGGAAGGTAGGAGGCAAGGAAGAGAGGAAGGGAGAGAGGGAGGGAGGGAAGGAGAAAAAGAAACCACAGCACAGAAGTTCCCTTCAATGCAATGAGAATGGTGCCATGCTCAAGCCTGGGTCACACACTAGGCAAGAAGCACACTATCCAAGTGAACTATTTTGCTGACCCCTGAAAATCATCATGACTCACCTCTGCAAACTTCCCTTATTTATTCACCTAAAACCGATCAAAAGCTCTTCTGCAACTCCATCCCTACTGTGATGCCCTAATCATTATGCTTACTTGAATAATAGAATGGTGTTTAAAGTTAACCTTGCACCTAATTTGGCCTTATCTACCATCTACTTAACAGTGTTCAAATTCCAAAACAGATTCAATTATTCTCCAATTAAAAGTTCTGCTGATACTTTCCACTGCTTATAGTAGCATCCAGATTTCTTAACATAGCCCTTAATGGTCTTTCCAAGGCTCCCTGGAAACAGTCCCAGAAACTTTTTTGCAGTCCCAGAAACTTTTACACTACGCTCAAATGGAATTTCTTTTATACATGCCTTCTCACTTCTGGTTCTTTCGATAACTTTCCTACCAAGAATATTCTTTCTGCCTAAATCCTCTAGATCCTTTAGTGATTATCCGGAGAAATCTATGCCTGTAGGAAATCTTTCCTGGAGTCCCAAACTAAATAAAATGATCCTGCATTGTTCACCCATAGTTCCCTATATTGTCATCACTAACTCTCACCACACATTTTTAGATATTTAAACTTTAGTTTATCTCTTTTGGAAGATTATAGAGATTATATGGATAAGTTTTTTGTACGTTCTTAGTTTGGGATCACCAATATGTAATCCACTACCAAGTATCCTGTTGGAAATCATTAAATGTATTTTTGGAGGGGGGTGTTGTTTTTATTTTTGAATGAATAAACATAAAAAGAAGGCAGTAGCCATAGCCTCTAAGATGTTCATATGCCTGGGTTACAATGAAACAATGGCTGATTTTTTTGTCTCTAATATAGACAAGGACATGGCTGAATAGTTGGTGAACTTAATAATCAAGGAACAGTTCTAATTAGAGGAAAAAAAGATGCAAAGGAATTATGACTGAAGAAGAATGGTAGCCATGCACAGGTCAGTTATATATGCAACCAAAATGAATAATGTTAATCTAAAAGCAAAGTATTCTTATATCATGGGAAACCACTATGATTGGATCCCAATCACTAGACCATGCCTCTCCCACACTGAAACTTAATCATCCTACAACTAAAATGAAAGAAGGGGAAAGCCTAGACAAGAGTATGATGAACTAATATAAACTTAGAAGAAAATGATTTAAAAAATTGAAACTAGTTCCCCACCTGCAGGGGAGTCACTTTACAGGTGGTGAAGCAGGTCTACAGGTGTCTCTCTCTCCCCCTCTCTGTCTTCCCCTCCTCTCTCCATTTCTCTCTGTCATATCTAACAACAATGACACTGATAACAACAACAATAATAACTACAAAAAAAAACAAGGGAAACAAAAAGTGAATAAATAAATAATTTTTAAAAATTGAAAGTAGTGCTCTTTACTTTGATTTATTTTTACTTTTACTTTTTGTTATTAGTGGTCATTAAAGCCAAAACTTAATTTAAGTGCATCTCCAGAGCAATTTTTCAATTGCAATTTTGCAGGCATGCACTATAAAGAATTCAGCACGAATTATGAAATTTGTCTGTAATCACAACACAAATGGAAGATATGCAAGTATGTAGACTTCTAGAGAGTAAAAAAAAATTACTCTCATTTTCTATCATCTCAGCACATTATTTTTAACTCAGAATGTTCACCCAGGCATGCATGTATATATATGGTACCATGTGGAAAATCTTTGAACAGTATTTTGTGTTCTTTCCAAAGTGCAAATAGTATGCAGAATCTATTACTTCTTGCTTTAATCTCTTTAAATAGATGCAATTTTCAATTCATTCTGCCAAGATAATGGCTAGATAATTATTCTTTCATTTTTGTAGATTGGAGCATATAACTATTTTAGTATTTACTCATTGTAAAAGTACATAAGTGGTCATTACATTACTATGTGTATCTTTGCATTATGTAGTTATTGGGTGTAATCCCAGAATGCATGAGTATAACATCAATATGTTTCATGTGATGAAGCATATTGATGAAATCAAATACTTCCAGTGTTTTAAACTTAGATAACTTTAAGATTATCTATCCTAGTATGATCATTATCCAAACAAAATAGTTGTTAAAAGTCAATAAAAGCTCATTTACATTGTCCATTAATGCTGTAGCTAAAATAAGGTCCTTGGCATGACATGACTCTCTGGTCATTTAAATTAATTCCAAAAATAGTATGCCTTAGAACTTAATTTATCAGCTAAGATACCTTCAGCAACAAATAACTAAGAACAGAACTGAACATGGTTTAAATTATAAATATATATTATCTGATATAATGAGAACATAAAGATATTCCAGGATTGGTTAATCTTCTGATTCAGTCACATAATCAGACACCTGGGCCTTTCCAGTTCTTTTTCTTTCTCCATCCCATAGAATCAGATTGTCCTCTTTTTGGCTCTACTCATGATCATGAGGCAACTATTGCAATGCCAGGTAACATACAGACAATGAAAAATATAGTAGAAAAAAGAAGGCAATGCCTCCTAAGTGTGTCTTTTTATGTAAACAAAGACCAGTTTCCAGAAGTGCATCCAGAAGACTGACCTGCATTTATCCTTGACCAGAGTTATCCTGTGGTTATGGAATAGACCAACAAAAAAACTTTGATAAATTCTGTAGGGGGAAAAAAATCTTATCCAACCTCCCAGTACAGCATATGGTCACTCTTTGGAAGGCATCTACTTGGAGGATTTTGGAGTCAAGGATAAAAAAGATAGGAGAAATAACTGGAAGGAAGGTTACTGGCAATATCTGTCCTGATGTTTGTTCCTATGCATAAATTAAAATTTGGTTAAAAATTTATATTAATTCCTCCCCTGGGATTATATCATATAGAAACAAACAGTCCCCCATTCAAGGAGATGTATGCATGTCTGTGTTCATAGCAGCAAAAATGTATAATAGCAATTTGTAATAGAAAAAACTGGAAATCAACATAGGTGTCTAAAAACAGATGAGTGCCTAAGTGGTAATATATATATTTTTTCTCAACTACTAAGAATGCTATAATCACTTTCTTCACCTCATTTTGGATGGAGCTTGAAGGCATGTTGAGTGAGATAAGCCATAAAGAGAAGGATGAAGATGGGTGTAGATAGCATAATGGTTATGCAAAGAGACTCTCATGTCTGAGGTTCCATAGTCCCAGGATCAATGCCCTGCACCACCATAAACCAGAGCTGAGCAGTGCTCTTATGAGAGAGAGAGAGAGAGAGAGAGAGAGAGAGAGAGAGAAGAGGAAGAATATGGGATGATCTCACTTATTAGCAGAACTTAAGAAACAAGAACAGAATGGGAAGACATAAGTAAAACTTGAACTGTGTTTGGGGTATTGCACCAAAGCAAAGGACTTTGCCAAAGGAAGAGGCTTTGGTGTCCTGGTTCATTATGGTGGGAAATTACCTAGGCTGGGAGTGAGAGTGTTTTAAAGATACCTATCATGGTAAAATGAGAAATTTTACCCATGTGTCATTAAATGTACTGTAAACCACCAACCTCCTCAATAAATTTAAAAAGCTGTTATTAGTAATGACATAATTATTGTTTACTTAGTGACTTTCTCAGATTATAGGAATATAGTTCCACCACCAAAGTTCTGTCTCTCATCCCTTTGCACACACTCCCCTCCACACACAACCACCATAATTCTCACAGTCTTAGAGACAGTTTGGCTTCTGCTGATCCTCCTCTCCTCCTCTTCTCCTCTTCCTCCTCTTCTTTCTCTTCCTCCTCTTCTTTTTGTTCCCTCACTTTATGGTGGGGGCAGTAGTTTAAAAGTTTACAATACAGTTGCTGACATATAACCTCTCATATCCCCCATAATAGCTATCTTCAAGACACTCTCTTCCCCAAACTTAGGTCCTTTTTTGACCATCATACATCAGGATCCCAGAGCCCCTGCATCCCACCCCTTACCCTCTTTCCTCAGAGCCCTTTGCTTTGATGTACTACACCGTACCTAGTTCAAGTTTCACATTTTGTTTTCCCTTACTGTCCTTGCTTCTTAGGTATTACCTATGAGACAGCTCATTTGGTCTTTGTCCTTCTTTTTCTGGTTTATCTCATTCAACATGACACCTTCAAGTTCTATCCAAAACATGTCAAAGTAAATAAATGACCTCATGGGACGAGCTCACTCACTGAGCAGAACTTAAGAATCAATAATAGAAAGGGAAGACACAAAGTAAAATTTGAACTGTGTTTGGAGTATTCCACCAAAGCAAAGGACTTTGGGGAGGGAAGAGGTTTTGGGGTCCTGGGGCATGGTACTCCATTGCATATTTATACCATAGCTTTCTTACTAATTCATCTGTCATCAGACAACTGAGTTGCTTTTTGCAAGTTTGGGTGTTTTCGTTATTCATATTCCACATATGACCAAAACCATCAGATAGGTGTATTTTACCCCTTACTTTTCAAAGTATAATCACCTCAAACAGTAAGGAGTACATGAATATTGCCATGTTCTAAGTAAATATCCTTGATAAGTTAGAGAGCTATTTCCTAAAAGTAAGGAACTAGTCTTGTTATCTTACTGTCAATCCAAATTAGCACATATAAGATTTATTTAAATAGCCACCAGCTCCCCACTTACAGGAGGACCACTTCAAAAGCAGTGAAGCAGGTCTTCAGGTGACTATCTTTCTCCCTTCCTCTCTGTCTTCCCCTCCTCTCTCAATTTCTCTCTGTCTTATCCAACAACAACAACAACAATAGTAATAGCAATAACAACAACAATGGAACAAAGATGTCTTCCATGACAGTGGATTCTTAGTGCAGGCACCAAGCCCCAGCAATAACCCTGAAGGCAAAAAAAAAAAAAAGAGAGAGAGAGAGAGGGAAAGAAAGGAAGGAAGGAAGGAAAAAAGAAAGAGAGAGAGAAAGAAAGGAAGGGAGAGAGAGAGAGAGAGAAATTATGGAGACAGAGATTAAGACACCACAACAAGAAGCTTCTTTCAATATAGTAGTGGTAAGCTAGCACCTGGTGGGGTGCATGGCAAAGCAGGGGCACTATCCAATGAACTGTCTTCTTCCTTCCAGATCCGTCACAGGTGATTCTGATGCTCTAAAACCTGTAGAGGCAGGAAGCTCAACAAAAAGCATTGAGTCATGATTCGAGCACAATCTTCCTTATCTCTGCAGACCTCACCTAAGCAGTATGCTAAACTTCATTTTAGTAAACCTGGAGTTGCATAAATTAAATACATGATAGAAAAATATGTGCTATGATTGTCTTGGTTATAAAAAAGAAAATATTACATTAAGTGGAAAATCAGACTAGAGAATAGCAAAACAGTACTATTTTCTGCATTTCTACTTCATTATTAACTCTGTTATTATTGTAAATAAAATCCATATTATTAAAAAGGTAATGAGTTGTAGTAGACAGTTTGTTCCTATTACTGATCTGGTGCTCTGGCCTCATTTTAGGACACAGAGTTAAGAGTCATGGTGTTCTTAAATGAACTAGGCCTTGGTTTTAATTTTACATAAAGCCTTCATTTGATAATATTTTATTCAAGTGCTCTAATGCAGAATTAAATGGAACAGATGAATCATTAGATGACTGTGGGTTACTTGAATAGATATTTTTATAATGATTACAGAAGCACACAACACTACATTCTTGAAATTATATAGCATTGTGTTACAAAGAGCTTATTCTTTCCATAATGGCATCTTGATAGAATGTGGGTGGGCTGAACAGCTCCCAGGACATTAGCAACGCAATGACATAAAATCATTGTTTTATTTCCTATAGCTTCTCTTGATAGCTTGAGGGAAGTTATATGACTATTCTACCAATGATGAGTAACTATGAATTTCAGAGAAATGAGTTAAGGGAGTGCAAGACATCATAAACTAAGAAAGGACAAAGTGTGGGTCCTCTTTTATGCCATCAAAAACTTGCAGTCTGTCTTCTTTATACATTGAAGATGTTTCCTCTGTGAACCACATAATTATTCCCTTTTACCAAAGATGCAGGCATCTTCCTCCCTTTTTCACTTTTTCCAGTCTCATTCTAAAACTGTGTGAAATGAATGTTCTCTTTTTAATAGTTAATATTACAGGGAAGTAACCAAATATCAAATTGGGACATCAGTATATATGTAAGCAAACCACTTTGCATTTTATTTCACCATAAGTCACCTACTTATCTAGAAACAAAACTACAGTCTGTTCAGGTTGGTTATAAACAATGTGGACTTGGCAATTTCATACTCACTGTAAAATGGCCCTAAGTAAACTACATAAACTTTCTAAGTCTCAGTCACTAGACCTGTAAAATCAGGATAATAGTATACTAAAATACTGTATGTAAGTCACTTAGCAAAAACCCATTTAGGATAATAACCAGGTTTATTTGTTTGTTTATTTCTTGCACCAGGGTTGTCACTGGGGCTCATTGCCTGTACAATGAATCCATTGCTCTGGCAGCCATTCTCCACCCCTCCTTTTTTTTTACAGGAGAAAGGAGGGGGAGATAGAAAGGAAGAGAGAAATATAGACACATGCAGTCCTCCTCCACCAATTGTGAAGTATACCCCCTACAGGTGGGGAGCAGAGGCTCAAACCTGGTAATATGTGCACTTCATTGATGTCCACTGCCCAGCCCCATGTATATTTTTCTTATTATTATCTTACCCTTCATCAATATCATGGTAAATTTGAAAAAATATGTGAATAATATGCATTTGAAATGCATACATTTTTTGAGAGTTGTACAGACTTTATCCAGTGTTCAATAGTTTGCTCAGTTGGATAGTATGCTACTTTGCCTTGGGTGAGGTTTAAAGTTTAAACCTGGCCCCCAGTGCATTGAGGAAGCTTTGGTGCTGTAGTACCCCACCCCCGCCTCGGCTTTATTTAAGAGGAAAAATTCTCAGAAGTCACTGACTTTTTTTATTTATAAAACAGAAATGTTGACAAAACCATAGGAAAAGAGGGGTACAATTCCACACAATTCCCACCCCCAGAACTCCATATCCTATCCCCTCCCTTGATAGCTTTCCTATTCTTTATCCCTCTGGGAGTATGGACCGAAGATCATTATGGAATGCAGAAGGTGGAAGGTCTGGCTTCTGTAATTGCTTCTCCACTGAACATGGGCATTGGCAGGTTGATCCATACTCTCAGCCTGTCTCTTTCCCTAGTGGGGCTGGGACCTGTGGAGGCGGGGCTCCAGGACACATGGTGGGGTCATCTGCCTAGGGAAGTCAGGTTGGCATCATGGTAGCATCTAGAACCTGGTGGCTGAAAAAGACTTAAGATATAAACTAATCATGAACCTAAAGGCAAGAATATTGCAGATGAATATTTGGGATCACTATTTTGGAAAAAGCTAGTAGGTCTATTTTAAGTATATACCAGGGGGCCCACGACTTGACTAGTTTTTTCCTTAGCCTGACCACTAACATGCAGGTGGACCCAAGTTACTGTCTGGGGAGATGGTGTCATAGTTGGAAATTTGGATAGAAATTTGGATCAGAGAAGAGAGTATCTCCCAAACATGGGGAAAGTATGTAATTATTGTTAACTGTAAACCCCATCAGTTTGATCTGGGGCCCATATTCAGCACAGTAATTTATGTAATCTGTGGAGGTCTGAACTCACATTTTGTGGTCATGACTAGGAATATACCAGGCTGCACTAATTTCAGGACCCATCTTCCTTGATATATTGACTTTTAACAAAAGCAGCATTAAAGGTGTATAGTACTTACCATTTTCCCCAATGATCTATATTATATAAAGATCTTAACTAAATTGTCTTATCTGAAACTATTTGCTTTGGAGGAGACATACTAGAATAAGTCAGTGCCTCACTTAGATGTAGAATCACAGATTTTCTTTATAGTTGTAGCTATAGATTTTGTTTTGCCATCTGTTTTCAAAGCAAGGAATGTTCTGATTTCATGTATAGACTTATACATGTATTTTAGATACATGTATCTAAAATCTAAAGGACATTCTTCAAAGTTATCTTATTTTTATTCCACTGAAGTGATTTTGGAACTGTGGACTGACAATTAGCTACAAATATTTATCTTGCAACAACGACAAATTTTCTCTCTCTCTCTCTCTCTCTCTCTCTGTGTGTGTATGTGTGTGTGTCTGTGCGTGTCTGTGTGTGTCTGTGTGTGTGTGTGTGTGTGTGTGTATGTGTGAAACTCTCTTCATGTCTGGTTTATGGTGGTGCCTGGGATTGAATTTGGGATTCTAGTGCCTCGGGCAGGAGAGTCTTCTGACCTACAAATGGTGCTATCAGTTACCAACCCCCACCAAATAATAAATAAATAAATAGATAGACAAATAAATAAGTAATTTTTATCTGTAGACATGCAAATTCTGTTCTATAAAGAACACCCATATTTTCTTCTTGCACCTCAGAAAATAAATTTACTCTCCATTTGCACATATATTTCAATATTGCCGATCTGTAAATATGTCTGTTCTTAAGTCTCTTTCCTGAGCCAATTATAACATCTGCCTGGTTCCCTCATTAGTTAGGAAGTACAATTAAATTTTTAGCACATGTTCATTTTTATACTGTATGAAAGTCATGGTTTTATCATTTCTAAAATGGTTTTGACAGTATTTTGCAGCAATTTTCTTCAATAACAAATAACTTGAATGATGCTGCATAAATACCCAAAGTCACTTTTTTTAATCCTGTAGACAGAGCAACTCCCTGAAAGTGGGTCACAAGAATCTGTTTAACCTGGCTGGCTTAAATATTTTTCCTATTTCATGGTCTATCATGATTAATTGAAATCAACTGGAATATTTTCCACTTATCACCTGCAGAATTCTAACAAGTGCACACTGAATTGTTCACTTTTGACATTTCACACATTCTTTCTTATTTGATGCACATCCCACTTCACATCATTGTATATTGATTACTCCCTGCTTCAGGAATTCAATCTTAGATTCTATCAGAAAGTCTCTGTTATGATGAGATTTCCTGGTCTCCTTGGTTTTCCTCTGATGAGACTCATATTAACCATTGTAAATTAGTTTAGGACATTCTTCTCCTCTTGTTTAATTCTCCTTTACATCTGTCCCAGCACATAGTAGCTGTTTAACATTTAGTTATGACTGAAGGAATAGATAACTGATACCAGTCTGTTTTTCTGAGATAAAAAAAAATAGTTAGTTATAGTCATATAATGATTTTTAGAATATAACAATTGAGCTCTTGAGGTGTCCTAAAATGGATTTCTGACTATTCAGTTGATGTAGCCAGTGTCTGTACAAATAAATCAAAGTAACGATTATATAACAGGGAATGACCGATAGAATCTAAGATTAAATTCCTGAGTGAGAGGGGGAGGACTCTGGGAGGAACAAGTTGCAGGCTTTATTCCTCTCCGATTCTTAAGCCAGAAAGAGGGATAATATGAAATCAACCCTACTTCTACCCATGATCTGCCACCATGTTGACCTGTATTCTCTAAATCAGTAGCAAATGTGACAAATTCAGAATTACATGTACTTCTCAAATACAAAGATCATTCTCTTCCAGTGTCCTTTCCACCAAAAGTAATTTATTGAAGGCAAGAGAAAAGTATATTGGTATTATTTTCTTTGTCTGGCTGGTTGATTATTCAATTTGAATTACAAAGTTAAAGAGACACTGTCAAGTCAACAAGAAGAAAATTCAGGAAAATACAACAGGCATAGGCATGTCTGAACATCCTGCAGAGGGGATAGTGGTGGTGCACTTGGTAGAGCACACATGTTACAATGAATAAGGTCCAGGGTTCAAATAGTCCACTCTTCATTTGCAGTGGGGCTGGGAAGGGTTAGGGGGAAACTTCCAGATCAGTAGAGCAGTGAAACAATGCTATAGTTGTCTCTTTCTCTGTCCCTCTCTATCACCTTCTCCCCTCTCAATTTCTCTGGCTCTCTAAAGTAAAAATAAAAGAAACAAAAGAAAAAAAATGAAAGAAAGAGAGGAAAGAAGGAAGGAAGGGAGGAAGGAAGGAAAAAAGGGAGTACAAGAAGAAGGAAGAAAAAAAGAAAGGAAAAAAGGTAGGTAGATAAGTCAGTCACCAGGTGTTGTGGATTCATCCTGCTGAGCCCCAACAATAATCCTGGTGACACATATTATTTTTAAATAGGCATAAAAATAATTTATATATAATCAGTAGAATTTAATTTCTTTCCTTTTTTTTTTTGTAGATAGAGACAAAATCATGGGTAACTATGAGAGGGTCAGTGAGAAAGTGAAAGAGACTGCAGCACCAAAACTGCCTTCAATGTGATGATGGTCAGGCTCAAACCAGCCATGCAGTATAGTGTCCAACTGAGTATTTTTCACCCAATCCTATGTCATTTTTTAGTACTTTTTGGTACTAAAAACCAACATGAAGGCTTTACATGAAGTAAATATGGTAATTGGCTAGCTTATAAGCAGTAAATAATCATATGTTAGACTTATGAGATCAAAACTCCTCCAAATTTATGGTAGAAAATAAGATTATTTGAAAACTCAACTGGTTGGGTTTTAATGGCACAAGGGAGGACGTTGAAAAGATGTTTTTATACTACCTTGAATTCTACTAAATTCCCCAACTAGAACCCATTCCAAATACCTATTTTTCTCATTGATAATCCACTAGTTATTTCATTCTTGACAACCTGAGATAGACATCTAGCTTTAAATTATGCTATCTAGATAGTTGGTGTAAATAGCTTCCAAATGGAGTTAAAGCAGTAAGTGTAGAGTAGGCCTTTTGGTTAAGTGTCAGCAGACCACTCCTGCCCTAGAATTTTTTTATTTGAGCATGTATATACTTTTCAGGTACAGGTGGATATATATTGATACTCTACTATCTATGCTAAAAGAATTTTTAAAAAAATCAGACAATATTATTATCCGATTCTTTGAAAATTATCTTGGTTCACACAGCTTATATTATAGCTAGATGGACTCCATGAAAATCATCCCTGGTAGAATGATAAAATAATCTATGGAAGTTATGCTGAGAGTGAAAGAGGACTAAATCTATGGTGGAGAAGGAAATAATAAGTGTGCCAAAATCTTTCCAGACCCAGGCAGGTCTGGGAAGGATTACAAAGGGAAATTCTAAGCCAGAGGAGCAAAACTGAATCCACATTTCAGACAAAGAATGCAGATAGTGAAGTGTGCCATCATTCCAGGAAATCTGTACCAAGAGGAAGAACTGGCAGAAAGGAAGTAGATGAATAGGTCCAGTATATCTGGTGGTTAGACTTGATCATGGTATATGGTCATCTGATTTCTTGCTTGTCCAGAAAAGGATCAAGGAAAATTGTTGAAGCCTTAAACTTTCTATGAGCTGAAATTGAGCCAAGAGATTGTATGTGGTATTGTGGTGGAAAAAAAAGTTAGAACCACTACAAACTTCTAAGATAATCCATATTGAGTTAAAATAGAAAATAGAGACTGTGCCAGGTAAAATT
This sequence comes from Erinaceus europaeus, assembly GCF_950295315.1. Lineage (NCBI taxonomy): Eukaryota > Metazoa > Chordata > Mammalia > Eulipotyphla > Erinaceidae > Erinaceus > Erinaceus europaeus. The sequence continues at coordinate 28,314,326 of NC_080163.1, read as the reverse complement.
GGGATCTCAGTAGCTTTTCCTTATTTAAAAAGACACTTTCATCTTCCATCTCTCCAGGTTCGTTTACATCTGACAGTTGTGTTTACTATTTTACTTATCTCCTTTCCAAATACACTAAACCTACTTCCAATGTTGATAGCACACTCAACCTCCTTTCAAAGTGTGTTGACAGCTTTGAGTAGTTTTGCCATTCTAAGAAGGGACCAAATTGGTTGTTTATATGCAATTTTCCATACATAGGTCACATTAAAACTAGGGAAATCCCAGTGCTACTTAACTATTACATTTGTACAAAGAATCCCAAAAGCAATCACTTTAAGCAATATGCAATGCAATAAAGTTAAAATATAAAGAAAAATGTTGCATATTTTGTTGGAGTCTTTATACTGGGCATAGTACAAATGCCCACAGAGAGTTAAGAATGCAACTATGCATTCTTGAGGTGAAGACATCTTTTTATTAAACCTCTATTATTAAGAATGTTTAAAAATACACAAAGTAAAAATACAATAAAGATTAAAACTGTTTATTGTTCTAAACATCAGATGTAACAGTTATTCAACTTTTGTCACACTTTGGTCATTCTTAATTATTTTTTTAAAAACTGGTTTTCAGATCACTTAATTGGGGGAAGTAATGGTTTATAAGTCAGTTGTCACAGGAGTACAAGTTTCTTATCTCTTCATGATGGGTATCTGCACATCACTCCCACCACCAACTGAAGTCTTCCCCCACTCTCATGTACAGGGTCCCCAATGCCCTTGCAACTCCCTCCCACCCACTTCCTTTTAGAGTTCCCTGCTATGCTGCAACAGTTTATCAATGTCTAGGTTTTACTCTCTGCTTTCTTTGTCCTTGTTTCTTTGAAGTATAGTATTAACAGTTAGGGGAAACTGTAGGAAACATAAGAAAATGCCAGTAAATAATGAAGTCAGACATGTAAATTAGATAAGAAATGCCATTATGAAAAAATGCCTTATTTTGAATTAGCAGAAAAATAATCACTTGATTTAACTGGCTGAGACAACTAGCTAGTAATCACTTATTTGCTTTTTGTTCTTTTTTATTGAAGGGTTAATGAATGATAGTACAGTGGTTGGCACATGGTTACAATCTGTCATCTCCTTGTGATAGGTATCCGCAAAATACTCTCAGTCACTTTCCACCATCATGGAAGTTCTACCTATGGATGAAGTCATCTGATATTCAGTACTTGACCATCTCCTACTGAATTATCTCACTTAAGATGATTTCTTCAAGTTCTATCCTCTCTTCTCTTTTGCTACTTTTTATTTATTGTCTCCTGTAGTTTATGACCTTATGAGAGTTTGTACATATGACACTGCTGGAGTGAAGTGACTATCAGCTTCTTCAGTCTGCTCTTTCTGTTTATGGGTTTATGACACAACAGTTTAGATTTACCCAGAGCCAGAGCTTGACATGAGTTTTGTCCTGGGTAACATAGCCACACCTTTGCATTTGTGGAAAAGTCCCTTTATTTATCTTTCTTTACAATAAGTTTATTTAGCATGTATGTGCACAACAACTTGCCAATTTCAGACCTATAGCAAAAAAAATTTAGGATTTGTTCTGGAGCTGATTGACTTTCACTATGTAAATAATAGAATGTAAGCAAGCTTCTCCTATATAGAGAAATCTCTGTAACTCATAAGACTAAGAAATTGGAGACTTTAAAAAATAAAAACTAAATTTAAAAAAAGGAAGAGAAAGAGGAAATGAAGCATTGACTTCTTAGAACTTAAAAATGAGCTCTTATTCATCTAGTATTTCACCATGTCTGTTTACTATAAGAACACTTTGAAATTTGGTATAATGACATTAAATAACCACAATTGAGACAAACATTCTATAAGGGACTGTTACGAGTTGCCTCTAATGTGGTAATAGATGTCATTTTAAAAATGCAACTGTACTGTCTGGATGAAAGACGATGATTCCTAACACATTGGTTACAGACAATTGAATATTACAGCCGTCTTTCCTCCTGACTTGCTGCTAGTATTTTATGGAATACAACCAGTGTTGGATTGGCATGGAATTCATATGGGACCAAAGAAACTTACCACTCAGAGAACTCTTATGTTCATAGAGAAATAAATTATAAATCTACATGGCTAAAGATATAATTGCCTTTTGTGAAGGAGAAAAAAAAGGAATCCTCATAAACTCTTTCTGAAATCTATTCAGTATTTTTGAGACTAAAAATGTACAGGTTTCCCATGTTCTATGAATGTAGGACATTCCTGCTTGGTATGAATTGCTAGGTTAGTTTTTTTACTCTGGGAAAGTTATTACCATTAATTTGTATATATAAAAAAAATTAAGTGTTCCCAGAGCAAAACAAACAAAAAAAACTTAATTAGACCATGAAAAACAGGAAGGTTCTATTACAGATAGAAGAAATCTTAGCTGTGGAGACACCATAATTGTTATGCAAATAAATTTCATGCCTGAGGCCATGAGGCTACAGGTTCAACCACCAATAGCACCATAAGCCAGAGTTAAACTGTGCTCTGGTCTCTGTCTCTGTCTCTCTCTCTCGCTCGCTTGCTCTCTCTTTCTCTCTCTCTCTCTCTCTCTCTCTCTGTCAATATTCAGTTAAATTAAGCGTAAAAAACAAAAAGAAGAAGAAGTCTTGGTCCCAGTGCCCTTTTCTTCCATAAAACTGGGATTCTAATGCCTCACAGAGTTCTTATTAGGGTCACAGCTATAGGATAATAGATGATATATCATTTCATTAGTTATTCCTGTTTCATATAAATATTGTTCATTTACACCATTCATTCGGTCACAGCACTCACACCAATATTAAACTAATATTCTTCTATCCAGTGTTCAATGTTTTTTAATAATTCTTAAAGTAGCATATTCACTTTCTATATAGAAGTTCCTCCAGGCATGAAAGGTGGGTCCTTGATATTTTATGGAGTTTTTTTTATTAATAATGGAATGTCATTATATTTGTAATTATAATTTCCATTATAATGGAATGTCAATATATTTTCTCTGTGATATGTAGGATGGAACTATCTAGATAATTTGGCTTTTCACCTTATATAAAGGTACTTTGATGAGTCCTAAAGATTACAAGGACCTTCTAGCTAATTATTTTGAAATTTATAAATGATACTCTTCTTTTGTAGTTGTTGTAGTTGTTCTGTAGTTGTTGTATCATTTATTTTTTGCCTCATGCCTAGCTATGTAGATAAGAACTTCCTTGTAACAAGGAATGGTGTTTAGGGCCATCCTTGTTATACTCCATCATAAAGAGATGGCTCAAAAAAAAAAAAAAGAGAAAGAGAGGGAGATAGTTCAAATATTTAAGTATTAGAATGGTTGATTAGAGATAGTGCTGGAAAGAAGATGGTGCTATTGTGTCCTAGTCTTGGGGAGATGACTATCTCAAATAACAACTGAGATTTATGATGGGAAAAAAAATCAGGGGGTTGGGCAGTGGTGCATATAGTTAAGCCCACATAGTACTAAGTAAAAGGGTACTTCACAAGCAGTGAATCAGGTCTACAGGTGTCTTTCTCTCTCTCTTCCTATCTCCATCTCCTCTCTGAAATTTTCTCTGTCCTATCCAATAAAATGGGGAAAAAAATGGCCACCAGGAGCATTCATATTGGTTCATAGTGACAGGACTAATCCTCAGCAATCAACCTAGAGACAAAATAATAATAGTAATAATAATAATAATACCATTGTCCTCAAGCTGGTGATTTCACCTAGACTGTGAGCACAGGAAGAGGAGAAGAGAAATACTTGGGCAGAGACAAGGCATTGCATTGCTTATAAGAGCCATAGTTACAAATTGCTTCAAATCCACCTGGACGATTTATAGGGCCCATGCTGAACACCTTAGGATCAGAGTAGCTTAAGAAAGAGATTCAAAACTGTATTTTAATGTCAGAAGGGGAGGAGGAGTGGGTGGGGGGAGGGTCACTTCAAAAGCAGTGAAGCAGATCTGCTGGTATCCATCTTTCTCTCCTTTTCTTTATCTTCTCCTCTCCTCTCAATTTCTTTCTGTACTATCAAATAAACTGCAAATAGGTGGCTCCCAGGAGCAGTAGACTCATATTGTCAGCACAAAACTCCAACAATAACCCTGAAGGCAAAAAAAAAAAAAAACAGAGATAATAGCAACAGCAAATTTTCCAAATTGGGGATATGGTCAGGATGTAGATGTTCAGGAAGCTAAGAAAATGCCCAACTTCCTAAACTCAAATATAACTACACCAAGGCAGAACACTGTGAAACTATCAACAGTTAAGGACAAAGGGTAAAAAACAAAAACGTCTGCTGGCAAGAAGAAGAAAGTAATTTATAAAGGCTACATTGCCAGATAGTCAGACTCACATTGGACTTTTCAACAGGAAATCTGGAGGCCAGGAGAGGATTGGATGATATATTTAAGATGTTAAGATGATATATTGAAGACAACTTTCAGCCATACATGCTTTACCCTGAAAGACTATTATTAAATATGAAGGAATAGTAAAAACAGTACCAGACATACGAAGATGAAAGGGATTTGTAGTTACCAGATCTGCCTTGCAAGAGCTCCTGAAAGGAGTACCATCAAAAAAGAATCAAGAAATACTTAACTCTCAACAAGATAAGGTACATAAAGCAGTTCCAGAAATACAAATTACAGAACTATCAGAGGAAAGGAAGAAATGGACACATGCTGTTCAAGTAAGCAATGGTGAGATAGGAATAGTTTTAAAAAGGATCTCTACAGCTACTAGGAAGACAGAAATCACTAAAATTAGAGCAGAAATAAACAACATAGGAAATAAGCGAACCATACAAAAGATCAATGAAGCCAAATGCTGGCTCTTTGAAAAATTAAACAAGATTGACAAACCCCTAGCCAGCCTCATTAAACAAAAAAGGGAGAAGACTCAAATTAATAGAATTGTAAATGATAGAGGAGATATCACAACTGACATCACAAAAATCCAGAAAATCATGCAAAACTTCTTTTTTTTTTTATTTAAGAAAGGATTAATTAACAAAACCATAGGGTAGGAGGGGTACAACTCCACACAATTCCCACCATCCAATCTCCACATCCCACCCCCTCCCCTGATAGCTTTCCCATTCTCCATCCCTCTGGGAGCATGGACCCAGGGTCATTGTGAGTTGCAGAAGGTAGAAGGTCTGGCTTCTGTAATTGCTGAACATGGGCATTGACTGGTCGGTCCATACTCCCAGTCTGCCTCTCTCTTTCCCTAGTAGGGTGTGTCTCTGGGGAAGCTGAGCTCCAGGACACATTGGTGGAGTCTTCAATCCAGGGAAGCCTGGCCAGCATCCTGATGGCATCTGGAACCTGGCGACTGAAAAGAGAGTTAACATACGAAGCCAAACAAATTGTTGAGCAATCATGGACCCAAAGCTTGAAATAGTGGAGAGGAAGTGTTAGGGAGGTACTCACTGTAAACTCTAGTGTACTTCTGCTTTCAGGTATATATTTCATGCAAAACTTCTATGAAGAACTATACACCACCAAGCTATAAAATCTGGAAGAAGTGATGGAAGAACTTCTAGAAACATATGCCCTTCAAAAACTGAACCAAGAAGAACTACAAAACCTAAATACACCAATTACAGACAAAGAAATCGAAACAGTTATTAAGAATCTTCCCAACAACAAAAGTCCTGGACCAGATGGATTCTCATATGAATTCCACAAAACTTTCAGGAAACAGCTAATAAGTATACTTCTAAAGCTTTTCCACAAGATCGAAGAAACAGGAACACTTCTTTCTACCTCCTATGAAGCCAACATCACCCTGATACCAAAAGGAGATAGGGACACAACAAAAAAGGAAAACTACATACCAATATCTCTGATGTACATAGATGCCAAAATATTAAACAAGACCTTGGCCAATCAGATACAACAGTATATCAAAAAGATTGTTCATTACGACCAAGTGGGATTTATCCCAGGAATGGAAGGCTGGTTCAACATATGTAAGTCAATCAATGTCATTCACCACATCAATAAAAGCAAAGCCACAAACCACATTATTATCTCAATAGATGCAGAGAAAGCCTTTGACAAAATCCAACACCCATTCATGCTCAAAACACTACAAAAAATGGGAATAGATGGAAAATTCCTCAAGATAGTGGAGTCTATGTATAGCAAACATATAGCCAACATCATACTCAATGGACAGAAGCTGAAAGCATTCCACCTCAGATCAGGAACTAGACAGGGCTGTCCACTATCACCATTACTCTTCAACATAGTATTGGAAGTTCTTGCCATAGCAATCAGGCAAGAGAAAGAAATAAAAGGAATACAGATTGTAAGGGAAGAAGTCAACATCTCACTATTTGCAGATGATATGATAGTATACATAGAAAAACCTAAAGAATCCAGCAGAAAACTACTGGAAGTTATTAGGCAATATAGCAAGGTGTCAGGCTACAAAATCAGTGTACAAAAATCAGTGGCATTTCTTTATGCAAACACTAAATCTGAAGAAGAAGACATCCAGAAATCACTCCCATTCACTATTACAGCAAAATCAATAAAATACCTAGGAATAAAGCTGACCAAAGAAGTTAAAGACCTGTATACTGAAAACTCGAGTCACTATTCAAGGAAATAGAAACTGATATCAAGAAATGGAAAGACACCCCATGCTCATGGATCAGAAGAATAAATATCATCAAAATGAATATTCTCCCCAGAGCGACATACAAATTTAATGTGACACCCATCAAAGTTCCACCGAGCTTCTTTAAGAGAGTAAAACAAAAATTACAATCATTTATCTGGATCCAGAAAACACCTAGAAATGTCAAAATAATCTTGAGGAAAACAAACAGAAATGGAGGCATCACACTCCCATATGTCAAAGTATATTATAAGGCCATCATCATCAAAACAGCCTGGTACTGGAACAAAAACAGGCACACAGACCAGTAGAACAGAATTGAGAGCCCAGAACTCAACCCCCACATCTATGTTCATCTAATCTTATAATAAGGGGTCCCAAAGTATTATTAAATAGAGGAAGGAGGCTCTCTTCAATAAACAGTGCTGGGAAAACTGGGTTGAAACATACAGAAGAATGAAATTGAACCACCTTATCTCACCAGAAACAAAAATCAACTCCAAATGGATCAAGGACCAGGATGTTAGACCAAAAATTATCAAATACTTAGAGGAAAACATTGGTGGAACACTTTCCCATATAAATCTCAAGGGCATCTTTGATTAAACAAACCCAACTGCAAGGAAGACTAAAGCAGAAACAAACCAATGGGACTACATCAAATTGAAAAGCTTCTGCACAGCCAAAGAAACTATCACACAAACAAAGAGACCCCTCACAGAATGGGAGAAGATCTTCACATGCTGTACATCAGACAAAAGACTAATCACTAAAATATACAAAGAACTCAGCAAACATAGCACCAAAAAAGCAAATGACTCCATCCAAAAATGGGCAGAGGATACGAACAAAACATTCACTTCAGAGGAGATCCAAAAGGCTAACAAACATTAAAAACTGCTCAAGGTCTCTGATTGTCAGAGAAATGCAAATTAAGACAACACTAAGATACCACCTCACTCCTATGAGAATGGCATACATCAAAAAGGACGGCAGCAACAAATGCTGAAGAGGCTGTGGGGACAGAGGAACCCTTTTACATTGCTGGTGGGAATGTAAATTGGTCCAATCTCTCTGGAGAGCAGTCTGGAAAACTCTCACAAGGCTAGACATGGACCTTCCATATGACCCAGTAATTTCTCTCCTGGGGATATACCCCAAGGACTTCATAACACCCAACCAAAAAGAGGTGTGTACTCCTATGTTCATAGCAGCACAATTCAAAATAGCTAAAACCTGGAAGGAACCCAGGTGCCCAACAACAGATGAGTGGCTGAGAAAGCTGTGGTTTATATACACAATGGAATACTATGCAGCTATCAAGAACAATGAACCCAACTTCTCTTACCCATCTTGGACAGAGCTAGAAGGAATATGTTAAGTGAACTAAGTCAGAAAGATAAAGATGAGTATGGGATGATCCCACTCATCAACAGAAGTTGAGAAAGAAGAACAGAAAAGGAAACTAAAAGCAGGATCTAACAAAATCTAGAGTAGGGCACCAAAGTAAAAACCCTGTGGTGAGGGGAGGGTAGACATTTGGCTTCCCAGGGCGGGGAGGGGGGGCAGTAGTTGGGAGGGGACATAGTCTTTTGGTGATGGGAATGATGTCTATGTACACTCCTATTCATTTGCAGTCATATAAATCATTGGTTAATTAATATGAGAGGGGAAAAATTGATTGTATGTCTCAAACTTTTTAAAACTCTTTACTACATAGGCTGAGTCTTTGATTTGTTGACTCTCTCAAAAGCCTAGACCAGGGAGAACAGAAGCAACCGGTGGCACAGCTATATACAAGATGTTGGGTATTTTACAGCAAATCCTAACAAAGGGACTTTTCAAAGTTAATCCAATTAGCAAATCATGTGATGATAACAATAACTATTCATTGTCTTCTTGAACCCTAAGACAGCAGGAACCTCACATTTCCACTATAGAGCCTATATTTCCCCAATCCTGGAATCTTAGGGTGGGGCCCACTTTCCTACATGCTTCTCTCAATTCATATCAAATAATATTGCATCTGCCGATCACAACCTAATCAACGCAATGAGTGCCACCTCAGCATGCTTCACTTAAGACTGTGTCCAGAGACTTCAGGTGTGGAATGACAACCCTTCAGCTTCATCACTCTGGTGAGACCTTTCCTTTCATAGTATTCTCTAATTCCATTCCAGGTGGTTCACTTCCTAACAAAGTCCCAAAATCTAGATATAGACCATGTCCCCTGAGATAGAGTTTATGTTCACAGGCATATATAAACTAAGACAAAATATATACCTGAAAGCAAAAGTACACAATAGTCTGCAGTGAGTACCCCCAACACTTCATCTGCACTATTCCAGCCTTTAGTTCCATAATTGTTAAACAATTTGTTTGGCTTTGTATGTTAACTCTCTTTTCAGCCACCAGGTTCCAGATGCCAGCATGATGCCGACCAAACTTTCCTGGACTGAGGACCCTACCAGTGTGTCCAGAGACCCACCCTTCTAGGGAAAGAGAGAAGCAGGCTGGGAGTATGGATCGACCAGTCAGTGCCCATGTTCAACAGGAAAGCAATTACAGAAGCCACACCGTCCACCTTCTGCAACCCACAATGACCTTGGGTCCATACTCCCAGAGGGATAAAGAATAGGAAGCTATCAGGGGAGGGGATGGGATATAGAGATCTGGTGGTGGGAATGTGTGGAGTTGTACCCCTCCTATCCTATGGTTTTGTTAATGTCTCCTTTTTAAAATTAATTAATTAACTAATTTAAAAAAGACATTAAAGTTAACTATTGAAAAAATGCTCTCTTAGATGTATTTATATATAATTCATTTATATATGAATTATCAATAGAATACTTTTATGCATACCACATTTACATGCATATAGTCCTCTTTGTCTTTTTAAATAATGTCATTTTCTCCTTTTAATCTTTCCTACATCTTCTATTTATTTTTTCTCACCCTTCTTTTCATATATAACACCTGAGTTTCTTTAACTTGGTATTTATTTATTTATTTATTTATTTACTTATTTATATTGTCTCCAGGGTTATTGCTGGGGCTTGGTGCCTACACCACAAATCCACTGTTCCTGGAGGCTACTTTTTTTTTTTCCTTTTGTTGCCCTTCTTTTTCTTTTTATCATTGTTGTGGTTATTATTGTTGTTGTTATTGATGTCATTGTTGTTGGGTAGGAGAGAGAGAAATGGAGAGAGGAGAAGACAGAGAGGGGAGAGAAAGATAGAGACCTGCAGACCTGCTTCACTGCTTGTGAAGCAAACCCCTGCAGGTGGAGCTCGGGGCAGTCATTTCCCCTCCACCCATTCCAGGACTCCTACTCCCCCACCCACTCAAGGACCCCCATCCCCCACCACCACCCTCTTAGGTGTCCCCCCAGTCTCCCACCCAGTTTGGGCCCCCATTTCCCCTATCAACTAACCACCCAAGCTGAGTGGTTGCATGCATGTTGGACATTAGACCATGCTGGGACCAGAGTCCTGACCTAATAGGTCTAGTAGGTAGGGAGCAGAAACATCACTCTCTTAGGTGTGCCCCCATTCTCCCACCCAGTCGGAGCCCCCATTCCCCTACCACCCATCCACCCCAGCTGAACAGTTGCATGCATGTTGGACATTAGGTCATGCTGGGACCAGACTCCTGACCCTAGTAGGCCTATTAGGTGGGGAGCTGAATGGGGATCCTTAAGCCGGTCTTTGTGCTTCGCACCATGTGCACTTAACCTGCTGAGCTACTGCCAGACACCCCCTAATTTGGTATTTATTTCTGAACTTTTTCTTGATCTGCAGTCAAATACTCCACCCCTGAGTTCTACCCGCTGCTATATCTGAACTTATTCTGTCCTTTTTTTTTTTTAATCCCTTTTACAGACATCTGCAAGTAGCCATTCTTACTTACCCCTTTTGACTAACATCTGCTTGGAGATATCTGCCCCTCTTTCTTTAGCATGTAAATTTTAACTTGCCATATTTCTTCTTACATGAGTTAAATTTAATTTTTCAATCTTGTGTATTATATCTTATCCACTTTGTAGCAATTTTTTCTAGTTTATCTTCTTATTAGAGATCGTTGATATTTTTCTTATAATACATAGTATTTTGCCTGAATGTTATATATTCAGCAATTGAATAGAATGAGTTTATAAGTATTAATTATTGTAAGAACAACTTGAGATGGGGATGGGTGGTAGACAGCTTACCTAGTAGAGTATTTGCTTTACTGTGTGAGAAGAACTGGGTATGATCCCTGACACTGTAAGAGAACACCATACAGGGCACCAAGGGAGCCTCATGGATGGTGGAGCAGTGTTGTGGTAGCTCTACTGTTTCTTTCTTCTCTCTCTCTCAATCTCTCTCTTTCTCCCTTGCTCCCTCCCTTCTCTTACAAGAGAGAGTGAGAGAGGAGAGAGAGATTGAGAGAGAGAGAAGAAAAACTGGGTCCACAAGACAGCTCAATGTTATCCTGTATACAGAGGACTGGAGTTTATCCTGTCATTTCTTTCTAGTTTCTCCTTTTCTTTTTCCCTTCCTCCCTTGCTTCCTTTTCTCCTCCCCCCCCCCCCTGCCTTCTTTTTTCTAGAATACTGAACCTGAAACCATGGAACCTCAGGCACAGAAGTCTTACATAAGGATTGTGCTACCTCCTACACCCTGGTTCTGTATTTAAAAAGAAAACAAAAATAAAAAGTTGGTGGGGGCAGGATAGGTAAAGTCAATGAGTTTTACCCTTCAGTTCTTTGTGTTCAAGATTTCTCTGAGACTTGGTGAAAACTATGAACTATAGTGAGTGAGGGGGGTGGCAGCAGGGTGGTGACACTGAACTGTGGTGGGGAGTACAGTACGGAACTATATACCTTTCGTCTTATCGTCTTTTAAATCATTATTAAATTACTAGTAAAAATAAAATAAGAAATAGTGTCATGTTAAAGACAAATGGTGGTGTTCTATTGCCTAGATATGTATGCTGATGTCACTTTTACATTCAGGAGTGTAAAAGAATTAAGATATAAAGCAGAACAAATTGTTGACTAATCATGGACCTAAAGGCTGGACTTATTACAGATGAAGATTTGGGGTCTCCATTTTGGAAAAAGTGAGTAGGTCTATTTTAGGTATATTCCAAGGGACTTGCAACTTTACTAGTTTTTGCCTGAGCCTGACATCTGATAAGCAGTTGGACCCAAGTTCTTGTTTGGGGAGATGTTGTCATGGCTTGAAAAAGGGCTAGAAAGCTGGATCAGAGAAGAGAGTAGCTCCCAAATATGGGGAAAGTGTCTAAAAAATGTTGACTGTAAACCCCATTGATTTGATCTGGGGCCCATATTCAGCACAGGAGCCTATGTAACCTCTGCATCCCTGTAGGTCCGAGTTCACATTCAGTCACGAGTACTAATGACTATTGCACTTCTAACTTTGCTTCTTTGGCACTCTAATTTTCCCTTCCCTTTAGGACAATGTGGGTTTCCGTAGTCCCACATCCTCAAGCTCTGGAATCTTCTGTGCAAAATCATACTAAACATGGCATCCTGTCCAAGTGAGGCTCTACCCAGCCCATCCAGAAATCTCCTCACATTCCATTCTGCATGAGCACCTCATCTTCCCTGCTGTACTGCCAGATAATCAGGGGAAAAAATCATTTATTTATTGGGGCAGGTGAGGAGAGTGACCATAAACATAACATTTCAAGGTGCCTATCTGCTTGCAGATTGATTTCAATCCTGTCTCCCCTGACTCTTCTTCCTTTAGCAAATATTACCTTCTAATATACTGTGAATTTGATTTTGTTTGTTTGCTTATTTTTAGCATTATCTCTCACGCCCCTCTCAAATGTGATTTCCACAAGGACTGAATCTTGTCTATCTGGTTTGTTAATACATTCCATGTATGTAAAACAGTGCTCAACATTAGATTATCACTCAATATATGGTTTTGTTTTTTATCAATAACTGAAGAAACTGGGTGGTGGTGCACCTGGTTGCACACATGATATAGTGTGCAAGGACCTGGGCTCAAGCCCCCAGTCTCTACCTGCTGAGGAAAGGCTTCACAAACAGTGAAGCAAAACTGTAGATCTATCTCTCTTTCTCTCTCTCGCTCTTTCTCCCTTCTCAGTCTCTGTCTCTATGCAAAATATAATTAATTAATTAATTAATTAATTAATTAAAATAAATTAGTGTTGTGATAGATAGCGGAATGGTTATGCAAAGACAAGGTCATGCCTGAGGCTCCAAAATCCCAGGTTCAGTCCTCCATACAGAGCTGAACAGTGCTCTGTTCAAAATAAATGAATAAGTAATAAAATATAGAATAAACAATTTTTGTCACTCAATAAGTGACAAAATCAGATTCTAGTATATTTGCTGAAATTTTTTTTAAAAAAAAGCTATTATGAAAGAGAATTCATGAGATTGCTTGGAGAAGCAGAAAATTAATAGCAATTTTCAAATTATCTCTGACCTTAAAAGATAAAATGCCACTTCTTTGGGCATATGAGCCTTTTTTTTTTTTTACTGGAGCATTTTTTGAATTTGTTTTTAATTTGTTATTAACATATAAAATAAAAGTGACTTTAAAAAAAAAGAATCTGGGTAAAAAGATAGAGGTATCAACACTTCTGATGATGATGAGATGGCCCTGAAAGTATAAACCGGTCCTCATTGGCCTGAAATGACACTATGAATGTAATAAAGGCTTCATAAATGTTTACTGAATGGATAAGTGAGAAAATAAATGAAGATTGAATACACAAATGAATCACATTATTTTGGGATAAAAACAGTTATGTGTGAAAATGTTCATGAGAATCCTGGAGATCCAATGCCTTCCCCCAAAGAAGTGAATATCTTAAAGATAGGTTAGGATTGGAGGTCAGAAGAGGGAGGACGTTGGGTAATGAAATTGTTCTAGGAAATTCAAATTACCCTGGAGACATACTAATCACATTCTGAGCCTGCATTCTAATAATGCTTAGTGGAAAAAAGAAGCAAAAATGAACCCATAGTTTCATGCCCCTCAAACATACAGGTCATTGCTATACTGCCAACACGTCTGCTTTCACCTCCCACAGCAGCAATTCTGAATTTGAGTATAGTGTGTATGCAGGGTGGGAGGAGGGAGTGAGGATAAAAAGCAAATGTTAAAATTTTGCCAGATGTACCCATTTGCATTCAAGGGCTTCTGTTCTTTCAGGCAGAGAATCTATCCCTTATGCTCAGTGGCCATCACTGCCCCCTTACATTAGGGTGCCAAATGAAGGCTACTTTGTGTCTGTGATTCAGGATTGCTGGCATTTACTACCCAGCTAATTGTAGCTTCCAATTAGTCTTTCCTGATAAGGAGAGGCAGCATCTCCTCGCTGATGTGGTCTTTTGCTGTACACAATCGGTATGCAGCAACTGATTATAGCTTTGTGCTGCAGCAGCATTTTATTAAACTAAATCAGAAATTCAGAAGGGAAGTTATCAACTCTGGTTTTTTTTAGTACTGTACAACCTTCTTCTATGAAATCACTCACACTAAATGCTTGTAGGGAAAGAGTAGGAGTCTTGAGTGCTGTGCCATCGCTGGCTCATTTTCCTGGAACCAGGCTATAATGGCTTTGGCATTTCACAGAAAAGTACGCTTCATCAGATGGAGTCTCTGTGTCCTGTATACACATATATTGATCTCACAACACTTTTACAGCTCTCTCAAACCCTCATTTCAAGGGTAGTTAGATGAGGAGTCTTCACTAAAGGAATATGAGCTACATGAGGTTTCCTACCAAAACAGTGAATCTGAGGGAGGTATAAGGTCCCCAGATGAGCAGCATCACTGTCACATGTGAACTTGCTAGAAATGCAAACCCTCGGGCCATATGCCAAACCTTCTGAATCAGAAGCTAGGGTGGAAGTGGGGCAGCACCCAGTGTCTTAACAAGTCCTCCATGTAATTCTAAAGCAAGACCAAATCTCAAAACCAAAGGTTCAAAGAAGCAGTGTAGGAAATGTTGCCAAAACCTAGGTTTCTCAAACTTCAGTGCAACAGAATCATCTAAGAGCTTGTTAAGACATTGATTTCTGTGTCCTTCTCCAAGTTTCTGATTCAGTCAGTCTGGGATGTTGGCCAAGAATATGTGTTTTAAGTTCCCAAGTAATGCCAATGTTGCTGGTCTGGGAACTACATTTGGAGAACATCACAGAACATTTAATCATTTACTTCTTTGAAATCTGTTGTAGCATTACTGCTGTGTTGTAATTTGAATATAAAACAAGCAAATCTTTACAAGATCTTAGAAGTTAGAAGATTTCTACAGTCTCAGAAATCTGAGATTTATGAAACTAAATGAAAAACAACAACAGTTTTAAGAGACCAGAGAAAAAGGTTACTGTTGTTACTCTCACTTATAAAGAAATTTTGAATAAGTTATGTAATGTAGAAACATACTTTAAATTTGTGTAAAACACGACATAGATATCCACTTGAATTTTCGTTGTTAGGCAGTTTGTTAGAAAGATACACCTATCCTCTAAGAATAACTGTATCAGTAAAGTACTACAAAGGGAAAATAACTGGAAAGAAGTTGAGATGACTCTGGTTTCCAGCGTCCTTAGAGAACAAATCTTTAACCTCCTTGGAATCCATTGCTCCACCTCTGTAAAATCTATATAACAGAAATGCATTGACTCATCCATGTGCAAAACAGCAAGCAATCCTGTTGAAGAGTCAAAGAGGAATTAGATATCTTTTCTGAAGAATGTCACACATGTCAATAGCTGCAGTATATTGTAGGAAGTGAGAATATCATTGTGAAAAAAGAACAATACTATAAAGTAATTACTCCTTTCACTACATCCAATCACTTGGCCATTACTTGGGACACTGACTTGATAATTTAGTCATCTTTCTCTTCTATTTCCACAAGCTGTTGAGAGTGCTACTGATCTTTCCTTTGAAACCTCTCTCACTACTATTTCTTCTCCTCCTCCTCCATAGCCTCTTGTCCTTCTTAGACGTTTTACGTAAATAACTCCACAATTTCTGTAGAAGCCACACACCACTTGAGATGCCTACCTTCTTCTTTCTTTCTTTATAGAATACCCTACAGTCTGTTGCCACATTCATCTTCCTGAAGTCTTTTATCCTTTTATTACAATGCTGCCTCTCTGGCTGGGAGTATGGATCGACCTGTCAACGCCCATGTTCAGTGGGGAAGCAATTATAGAAGCCAGACCTTCCACCTTCTGCACCCCCATAATGATCCTGGTCCATAATCCCAGAGGGATAAAAAAAAAAAGTAGGAAAGCTATCAGGGGAGGAGATGGGATACAGAGTTCTGGGGGTGGGAATTGTGTAAAGTTGTACCCCTCTTATCCTAAAGTTTTTGTCAGTGTTTCCTTTTTATAAATATTTTTTTAATGCTGCCTCTCTGTGTCACTGTCATATAAAGTGTTATCCTATGAGATGGGTAGCCTAAAACATACATAACCTTGTAAATTAAAATTACATCTGTAAAAATAATATCAATAATAAAATAAACTGCTACTCTGGTCTGTAGGCAACTTCTTGGAGTGCTCCCCTCTCCTATCCACCATATACTTTCCTCCCCAGCACTGTTCCTCAGGACTACTAGCCCTGACTCTTTCCTGTTATACCAGAGAATGTTCAGCTGTGAGCCTTTGCCCAGTATGCAGCCAGCCTCTTGGAAAATTATGCCTTCCCTTCTACCCAGTGGAATTTAGTTTGTCATTGAAGACCACTCCTACTATGGGTTTTCTCAGTTCTCCAATTAGTGTTTCCTCCTGCTCTGAATGTCTGCAGTGTTCAAGTTCACCATAGAATCTTTGTTTCTCTTTGTTTGTTTGTTTGTTTGCTTTTTGATTTTTTAATATCATCTACAGGCATCTCTATGTGGGGAGGAATTCAGTCTTTTACTTTTGGATTTCTTCCTTCCTGCAATGCCATTGCCTCACTCCCATTTGCACATATACTCTGTGGTTCATATGCATAGTCAGTTCAAAGAATGCATCAAAAATTCAGAAAAATGTTTAATGGATGAGTGGAGTCAGGTAGTGGACATATGTTGCTTTCTTTTTGCCAGACTGGCATGCATTCACCCTTCTGATGCCCATGTTCTCTTTCTTTATGTGCTAGTGCTGCTAAGAGCTGTGGCTAAGGCTGAGCTAACTAGAACTCTAGTGTCTTGGTCAGATAATTAATGGTACAAGTCAGACTAAGTAGAACCAGCAAGTCTTGATTTGAAACCTTTGTCATCACTATAGGAAAACAAACAAACAAAACCCTTTCTATCTGGCTGTTCTTGAACTGAACTAGCTAAGCAACTGAAAACATTGATAGAGATCTTAGAAGAGAACCAAAGGATAGTAGAGTGAAGAGATGGAAAAGACAGATTGAATACAAGTATGCCTAAAGATGATGTCTAAGACTTCCTCTTCCCCCCGCACCCCCACTGGAATTTCCTCTGGGGCTCCATGCCTATATTATTATTCTAATGCTTCTGGTGGGCCACTTTTTTTCTCCTTTGATAGAGAGTAAGAGGTAGAGAGACACAGGGAGAAGGAGACAGAGAGAAAGAGAGACACGCCTGCAACACTGCTTCACCACTTGTAAAGCTTCAGATGAGGGTTGGAGACTTGAACCTAGATCTTTGTACAGGGTGGCATTTGTGCTCTACCAGATGTACCACCATTTGGTTCCTTGAATTTTCAGAAGTCAATGAAAGCTTTGTTTTCCTTAAGCTCGTTTAATTTGATATCGGTCATTTACTTCAGATACACCAATTTAAATAAAAGTGTTAAAGTCTGACATAAATTATGAGCTTTCTCACTCTCCAAGATTTATATCAGAAAATGCATTTGATCCCTTAAATAATTTAACATAATTATGAGAATCAATTATAAGGGTTGCTTTTTCTGGTTGAAGTAAGATTCTAATAGTAAACTTTATAGGTCAGACAGTATCAGTGATCATCCATGATAGATTTATTTCTTTCCTTCTCTCTCTCTCCATATCTCTCTCTCTCTCTCTGTGTGTGTGTGTGTGTGTGTGTGTGTGTGTGTATCTTTCTCTATTTTTCTTGCTCTTTATCTCTTCTCAAAGTACTACCCACTCTGGATTATTTATGATGGTATAGGAGATTGAACCTGGAACTTCAGAGCCTCAAGCATGAAAGTCTTTTGCATAACCATTATACTGACTCTTCTGGCCTATTCATGATATATTTTCTAATCCTGAAATATAGGAAAATTCTGGAGGTGCCATAAACTGTATCTATAGTAACTGATTGTGTGTGTATTATAGCACAGGCATCTGCCAAACATCACACTTTCACCCCATGCAGTAAAATCATTCATTTCTGCAAAGGAATTGTCTGAGTATAACTTATGGAATGTATAATTGTCTCCATAGTTTAAGTTTTGTGACTATAATTAACCATTATGTATACAAAGGTTAATATATATCTTCATTTTCAAAATATCACTGGATTATTTTACAAAAAAAAATGGCAGATTTACAAAAGTTATTATAGAATCTCATTTTAAGAGCAGGGTTAAAGTAAATTAAGGCTTTGTATGTGAGTATGATTTAAGATCTTCTCATGTAGAAGCCAGAGGCAAACACTGTTATAAGAGATTGACATTTAACTTGTATATACGCATTGATACACACATAGGAGATTTATGAGGGTGTTCTGGTTAATAGCAGGGTTTGAATTCCTGCTATTATCTGTTGCTGTAGTTATTTTTAGACTTGAACTTTATTTGTAGCTTTTAAAATGTGATTATTTTATACATGGAAGCATGCAAAGGAAGTGGAAAGTTACACTGTAAATAGAGACAAATAAGAACTCTGGGTTTTACCTTCACATAATGAAGCATTTCCCACCCCAGTCCCCCCCCTCCAAATAAAATAGCCTTTAAGACAGGAGACAGATAACCAGTAGAGCACACACACTTTATTGTGCACAAGGACCTAAGTTAGAAACTCCAGCAATCACATGATACCAACTTGAGTGGTGAAGTAGTGCTGTGATATCTCTCCTCCTTTTGTCCCTCTCTATTTGAAAGGAAAATGAAAGGGGGCTGGTAGTGGTACACGTAGTTAGGCACACACATTACAGTGCACAAGGACCCAGGTTCAAGTTCCTCATCCCCCCACCTGCAGGGAGAAAGTTTCACAAGTGGTGAAGCAGGCTGAAGTTGTCACTCTGTTTCTCTCCCTGTCTCCCCCTCCCCTCTCATTTTCTCTCTGCCTCTATTCAATAATAAATATGATAAAATAAAATTATTAAAATAAATAAATAACAAATTCTTTTTTTAAAAGGTGGGCGGGGGAATGAAGAGAAAGGAGTCTGTTGTGCATGGTAGAAGCAGACTGGCTCAAGAAGCCTCAAACAGTGACGAAAATATGTCTCCATAGAATGTCTTTAGCCACTGCTCTTTATTTCATTTGTTTGCTTACTTCTTTTTCGCAGCATGACTCACTCGCTGAAAAAAAAAAAAATCCTTGCCTGTTATTAAAGCCATTCTACTGGCCTACAAAACAGTTGTTGTCATAAACACTAATAACTTAGACTCAAGGTTTACAAAAGCCCTTGTTTGGGATTGGGGGGATGTGTTAGAACATGGTTTTTGATTCTTAAGGAAGCCTAAAGCTGGAAACCCCAAATCAACATGCTGAAACAAGCCCTCTCTCATCATGGATGGGTGCCCTTACCTGAACTTATAAAAAGAAAGAGATTATCAAAAGAAAAATGGAAATTAAAGAAAGGGAGTAGAAGGGGACCCTACTGACACCCAATTAGGAACAAGGACCCAGACTTTAGCCCCTGACCCCCACCTTACAGGGGTCTGCTACACAAGCAGTGAAGCAGATCTGCAGGTATCAATCTTTCCCTCTCCCTGTCTCTCTCTCCTCTCTCAAATTCTCTGTCCTATCTAATAAAAATAAGAAAAAAAATGGAGAAAAAATGGCTGTCAGGAGCACCAAACCTCAGCAATTATCCAAGTGGCAATAAAAACAAACAAATAAATTGTGAAAGGAAGGAAGGAAAGAAGGAAGGAAGGGAAGGAGAAGTGAATGGGGGAAGATAAAGGACAGAAAGCATTTTAGTATGAGTATAGACAGGGAAAGAACTCTTGGCATATGGACATTCTTTTTTATATTTTTTGTTATTTTTTAAATTTATTCATAAAATTTAAAAAATCAATAGGACCATACGATAAGAGGGGTAAAATTCCACACAATTCCCACTACCAGAGTTCCATATCCCATCTCCTCCCTTGAAAGCTTTCCTGTTCTTCATCCCTCTGGGAACACAGGCTCAGGATCATTATGGGGCGCAGAAGGTAGAAGGTCTGGCTTCTGTAATTGCTTCTCCACTGAGCATGGACTTTGGCAGGTTGATCCATACTCCCAGCCTGTCCCTATCTTTCCCTGGTGGGATACAACTCTGGGGAGGTGTGGTTCCAATACACACTGGTGGGGTCGTCTGTCCAGGGAAGCCAGGTTGGCATCATGGTAGCATCTGGAACCTGGTGGCTGAAGAAGCATTAAGATATGAAGTAGAACAAATTGTTAAATATTCAGAAACCTAAAGGCAAGAATATAGCAGATGAGATTTGGGGTCTTCATTTTAGAAAAAGTTAGTAGGTCTATTTTAAGTATATTCCAAGGGGCCCATGACTTTACTAACTTTTTTTTTCCTGAGCCCAGCAGCTAACATGCAGGTGGGCCAAAGATATTATCTGGGGAGTTGGTGTCATAGTTGTAAATAGGACTAGAAAGCTGGATCAGGGAAGAGAATAGCTCCCAAATATGGGAAATGTATATAAATATTGTTAACTGCAAATCCCATCAATTTGATCTGGGGCCCATATTCAGCACAGGAGTCTGTGTAACCTCTGTATCTCTGTAGCGCTGAGCTCATATTCTGCGGTCATAGCTAAGAACATTCTAGGCTGCACTCATTGCTGGGCCCATCTTCCTCCAGTGTAGATATTTTGGCCTGACTTCCCTTCAGAGAATGGGGCAGTCCCTACCATTGTTGATCCATACTGTGGGCAAGGTCTTTGTGGGGCCCACAAAGGGGGTGGGCATTCTTTCTATAGGCAAAGAATGTATATCCAAGGCCCTCACAGGTCCATTTCTCCAGTTACCTTGGTGGTCAAGTAGAGGTGGCACTTTCATTCAAAACTGTTGGAAAGACTTCTGTTATGTAGTTCCTGTTAACAAACATGAAGCCAAGTATATATTTTAATTCTTTCACCATAAGGGTGTGGGGGGATGTAATTGTGATATGTAGTTCAACTGGGAGTTCTGAAGAACTCTTGAGCCCATACCCTTGAAGACGGACCAGATTTCTTTCATGCAGCCACTCTGGGAAGAGACAGTGGAATCTTTTCTGAATCATGAGCACGCACTGACTGTGAAATGTAATTTTAGAGCAAGCCACAAAGAAATAATCAGGGACCTGTTTGCAGTAAGGATCCGTGACCCTGAAATTTCTCAAAGACTCAAAATGCAAAGTGACATTAGCCAGCATGCAGTTCTGGACATGGCAGATCACTCAACAGTGTTGAAGAAGCAGAATTTGGATATGCTAGCTGAGCATGTGGATAAAACCAAAAGAGCGCTTGTCATTTTTGTCAGAGCCTGGAAAATTATGGCAGAAGAAAACCACAGCCACAGATCAGAGAACAGCAGCTAAGGAGAGTAGCACGTGTGAGCCAGAGACTGCATCTGCCCCAAAGGTCTGTCTCCGAAGCATGAAAGCACGTGTTGAGCTCTGAGAATGTTCCATGAGCGCTATCGTGTTTAATGTTTCTCTAGTTGAAATGTCAGGTGGTTTTCCTGGTACTGATCCTAACAATAGAAACAAACTGGTTATACTTAAACTGACTCAGGAGGGAAATATGTCTTTATTTCTTAGCCCATGTAGAATCTACAAATATTTATTTGTACTGCATCATCTCTCTTGATTTGTCTTTGTGCCAGAGTATAATAAACTGTAGAATTTTGGGCATAACCACTCCATGAAGCATGTGCAGTGTTTATATCCACAAATATGCAAAGTCTGGCTAAGACAATGACAAAGACTTCTATATCTTTCTTTTTCAAATGAAAGGTCAGAAATTCAAGAGCTCTAATGGCAATACTAGCACCTGGTGAGTGAATTCATTTATGTTTTACACTGTGCTACAACCTTTGTGAAAAACATTGAAATTTTGAGAAGTGTGGCTTTTTTGTGAAACCAAGATAGACAGAAATAAGAAGTTAACTAATGGGGACAGATGGTGGCATACCAGGTTGAACTCACACATTATAGTGTGTAAGGACCCAGGTTCAAGCCCCTGATCCCTACCTGCAGGGTGGAGCAAGTATCTCTATATCCCTCTCTACCTCTCCCCTTCCCTATCAATTTCTCTGTCTCTATTCAAAATAAGTAATATTAGAAAAATATCACCATAAAAAAGAAGCTATTAAGCATTCAAAAAATCACAATTCAAATGATGTCACAAAACTGAAACTGGTGCCAAGTGGCAGTAAATCACTGCCTCAGAGTTTTTGCCATTATGAAGTCACCAGAATTTTCTGGATAGTTTCCCATTTACCTGGAAATGTGATCATCAATAAGCCATGAAACTTCACTGATTTTCAAAGTCTGCACCTCAAAAAATTAATGTTAGAATGAAAACCCCCTCATCTAAAAATCTCTATGAATCTTTAATTGTTCCCAAGATCCTATATGGACACTGATATTTAATCAACCTTTATTCTCAAAATAGGAAGCCAAGAAAGGTTGATATGTTGTATGACAAAAAGGAATTGGGATTGGTAGAGGTAAAAAAAAAAAAGTAAAGTAAACCTACTTTTAATACAGTACTTACTTATGTCATATCAACTAGTGTCCCAAATTTTGAAAGTTATAATATATAAAGATTCTGTTAAGATTATTCCTATCCTTTTAGCATAATCATATTTTTATAGTTTGCTAAGTATTAATAAATAATAGTGGAAGGGGAGATGATGAAATATAAATAAACAGAAAATCTCTCAAATATAAAATACTAGGACATTACGCCTGAAATCATAAAATACATTGGAGAAACATGGCCAAAACACTGTTGATGTTGTCTCTAGAGATGTATTTAGAGGCTCAGATCCAACAACAAGGAAAGCAAAAGCAAAAATAAACATTGGAATATTTTCTTAAATCTGAAGGTAACTGACATCAAAACAAAAAGATATCCTACAGAATGGGAGAAAATATTCCAACAATATACATCTAAGAAAGAGCTAATATCCAATACATACAAAGATTTCACAGGATTCAATAAATACAATACAATACAATAAAGACAATAAATAAATACAACAGACAACTCCTTGAAAAAGTAAGGAGCAGCCTTAAATAAATACTCTAAGAAAGAGGAGAGGACTTGTAGGTTCATCATCACATACTATCAAGGAAATGCAAATCAAAACAAAAATGAGATATCACCTCACACCTGTGAGGATGGCCTACATTAGAAAGAATAGAAACAGCAAATGCTGGTGAGTATGTGGACAGATGTAAATTGCTCTAGACTATGCAAAACGATATGAAAATTTTTCAAAAAAAAAAAATCTAGCATTTCCTTTACTAGCTAAACAGGAAAGCACTAAGATGACAATGCACATTTTTGTTGATTGCAACACTGCTTTAGTTGAGATTGGGAAACAACCTAATTATCTAAGGACATATGAGTGATAGTCATGAGAGGAGATGAAAACTTGCTTATTGCTACAACATGGATTCATCTGGAGAGGATATGGTTAAGCAAAATTAGCTAGAAGGAAAAAAAAAAGGCAAATACCAGATAATCTCACCCATGTTTGGACTTTAACAAACAAAATAAGGGAACAGATAGCATGGGGATAGACCTTTAGTCTAGATCTGCTTGTCTGAGTTTACTAAGGAGGAAGGCAGAGGTAGTAAGGAAAAAAATAGAGGTAGTTTGACTCACTAGAGATTGATACGGAATTTTGGTGGTGGGCAAGATATGCTATCAAATATTTTGAGTTGTGAAACTGTGCCCCTGAAACAAAAGTAATCTCATAAAATGATATTTTCTCAAATAAATATTTTTTAATATTTCATTTTAATGAGAAAGAGGGAGAGATACAGAGAGAAATACAGAAAGAAAGACCAGAACTCTGTTTAGCTCTGGTTTTTGGTAATGCTGGGGATTGAACCTGATACCTTTTTACATAACCCTTAAACTGTCTTTTGCATAACCATTAAGCTGCCTCCTCAGTCCTAACAATATGTTTTAAAAAATGAAAATTACATTGTTTATGAAACATTGTTTCTACACTGTATACCCATCCGATTTTAAACTGTATAACATTGTTTCTACACTGTATACCCATCAGATTTTAAACTGTATGAAAAATTGTCAGTGAAAAACTACAAGTATTTTAAATAATACTCTATCATCCAGGAATAAAACTAGAAAACTCTATTATTCAACAATCATAATTTTGTTAAACTAGCTGAGGGGGGTACACAAATGAAGATTGACTCTGTCGCATTTAAAATGTGGTCTAAGTGTCTTCAAATCATATTGATTCCACTAGAATAATATCTGTTTTCCCTACATTGATTGCTACCTTTTATTTTAATAACAAATTCAATGAAGCTACAGGGTCTATTATTTTTTTCTCACTTGCACTACTAATAATAAGACTACTAATAATCATATGTTAATTGCTATATAACAGGGATACTTACTTGGTTTTTTTAAATTTATTTTACACCCTTTTAAATTTCCACTGGACTGGACTGGAATAAATGGTAGTGTGTTGGATATAATCTATGAAATGTCTTTAGCAGTAACACATAAATAAGCAAAACTAAGGTAAAAAAAAAATTAAGGTGGTTTAACAAAGTGACTCAGTAAATCTTGTTCACTAGGTCATTGATATAAATATAGAAATACGCTAGTTACTAGAGCCTTATATATTTTAATTTTCTTATCATTAACTCTCTACAGAAAATTTATAGAATTGATATGTCTTTAATTCTAATTCATGTATTTGTTTTTAATTATGAACCAAGGGTTTTTGCTGTAGCTGTTCGTTTTTTTACCAGAGCACTGCTCAGCTTTGGTTTATGGTGGTAGAGGGGATTGAACCTGGGACTTTGGAGCCTCAGGCATGAGAGTCTGTTTGCATAACCATTGTGCTATCTATTCCTGCCCAGCATTTTCAACTATAGTATTTCCATAAATGAGAGTAATGACATAATATTTTAATAACACTAAAATATACAGTGACATTTTGATGAGATGTTTAAGAATGATATTATGCATATACTAACTGAGCATAGCTTTTGCTTTAAACGTTCATAGAATGAGGGGCCAAGTTGTGGCACACCTGGTTGAGCACATATGTCATAATGCCTAAGGACCTGGGTTCGAGCTCCTGGTCCCCACCTGCAAGGGGCAAGCTTTGTGAGTGGTGAAGCAGTGTTGCAGGTGTCTCTCTGTCCCTTCCCCTTTTATCATCCCTCCCCTCTTGATTTCTGGCTGTCTCTCTCCAGTACACAAATAAAGATGATTTAAAAAAAAAAAATTAAGTTCTTAGAATGAAAGAAATGAGAGAAAGGAGGAAGGAAGAAAAACAAAAAAGAAGAAGAAAAGAAAAAGAAAGGAAGAGAGAAAAGAGAGATAGGAGAAAAAGAGAAAAATACAGAAATGGAAGCAGGAAGGACAAAAGACAGAGCTCAAAATACTTGTAAGATCTCCAGAGTTGTCTTAAATAGCACATGTGAAATGTACTATTGAAAAGTATAGATGATATTTACTAGAGTCATTGGATTATCTCCATAAGATTTCCAGCAGCTGTAGCCACACAAATAAACCACTAACAAGATCTGAATAGAATCTCAGTTGTAAGGGCAACAAAAGGGGGGGGGGGGGAAGGCCTCCAGGAGCAGTGGATTCCCGGTGCAGGCACCTAGCTAGCCCCAGTGATAACCCTGGAGGGGAAAAAAAAAAAAAAAAAAGAATCTCAGTTGCTAGGATTCTGAAAGAAACTGTAAATTCACATATTCAGAATCACTAAAGTTAGGTATAGATTTGGCTATTTTATTTATATGTTGTCTACTTTTACATGCCAATTTGATTAGGCTGTGAGCACACAAATATCTGGCAAGTGTTATTTTATATGTGTTGATGAGGTTGGGTTTTTTTGTTTGTTTGTTTTCTTTTTTCTTTTTTTTTTTTTGGTTATTTTGGTTAACATTTGAATTGGAGAACTGAGTAAAACAGATGACCCTCACCTGTGAGTGAGGCATAAGCTAATTTGTTAAGTGATTGAATAGAACAAAAAGAGTGATGAAGGTTGAATTTACTTTCAGCTTGAGTGCTTGTTAAGGATTTCAGTCGAGAGACTGATGGGATACAATCTATATTACTAAGAAAATACCCTAGTGCCAGGCAGTGGTACCCAGTAGAACACATATTACAATGAGCAAGGATCCAGGTTCAAGTCCTTTCTCCCCATCTGCAGGGGGGAAGCTTCACAAGTAGTGAAGCAGTGCTGCAGATATTTCTCTATCTTCCCCTTCCCTCTCAATTTCTCTCTTATCAAAGAAAATAAATATTTTTTTTAAAAAAGGGGAAAATGGCAGATAATTGGTCATGTAGGCAGTGTACCCCCCACAATAACTCTGGTGGTAGTAAAAAATGGGGGGGCAGGTGGTGGCACACCTGGTTGAGTGTGCAGTATGCAAAGACCTGGGTTCAAGCCCCTAGACCCCACCTGCAGGGGGAAAGCTTCACAAATGGGGAAGCAGTGCTGCAACCATCTCTCTCTCTCTTTTCTCTCTCTCATCTTCCCCTTCCCTCTCAATTTCTGGTTGCATCTAACTAATTAATAAATAAAGATAATAAAAAATTAATAAAAGGGAAGGAGACAATACCTTCCTTTCCTATAAAGAATGGATTAGAGATCTGGGGTACAAAACTATAGTACTTATCCGTGGTGGCTCCAAGTAAGATGGAGCAGAAGAAGCAGATGGCAAAAATAATACATAATGTATTCAAGAGAAAAATGGACAGAAATGAGAGAGAGAGAAAAAAATAAAAGACTAAACATGGTGGGGGGGCATAATGTGAGGAAGGTTCCAGTACAAAGATGATTTTAGTATTCCTGTCCCATCCACAACATTATTGGTGGGACCATTCACTAATATTCGGAGAAATGGAATCAAGACTGGGACAGTCAAGTTATAACACATGAGGGAGATGGTGATATTGAAGAGGATCCCACTGTGTTAATCTAGGTAACTATTCATGACCTAATCAGTAGCATGGCAATATTTGCCACCTAGTTACAGTGCAATATAGTTAATTTACTCTCCTTTCCCACCTCTCCTTGGTTCATTTCCCACAATTTGTATCCTCATTTCATCTCAATAATGATATAGAAAGAAATGACCAGTGGGGTCAGATTTTGTGGTTTTAACTTGTTAGTTATATGTATGATAAATTGGTCAAATTGTCTATATTGTTAATACAGTATGAATATTATTTATATGGTAGTATTTGCCTATAGTAATATCAACTTCAGAATTTCTGTGCCATTTCAATAAGAAAATCTGAGTTCTGGTACAATTTCTAATCTATGATAGATGCTTAAAAAAAAAAAAAAAAGATGGTGGAGCTACTGTCCTATAATATCAGCACGTCCTTGCCTAACACCCAACAAACTTCCAAGTGATGTCATGGCTCTTCTGCTCTACCCTTTGAGGAGATTTCACTCAAATTTGAATCTATATGCAATTTCCTCTCAGAAGGAGGTCTCCCTTTCCCTCCCACCTGGGTCTGTTTTGTTATTTATTCAAAGAACATGGGCCCCAGGCCTCATAAGACAACTGAGGACAGTAATTATATCCTTGCATTTCCACTTCTCTCAAAACAAGAAACAAACAAACAAACAAAATTTCTTGTGTTATGTGAATATTCCACAAGTAAGAGACATTTTCAGGTCTTTTCAGGTACCACCTGCATAGTGCTGGAGGTATGCCTCTGACATCAGGAATGTAGAGATCTAAAATAATGTTCAAGCCTTGGGTACCCAAAAATGCTTTTGACTGAAACATTAGACATTTGAGTAGTTGTTTGTGTGGATGTACTGTTAGTTTCAGCAGCCAATTTTAGAATTAAATGGCTTACATTACCACAAAATTTTAGCAGAGCATGTTTTCCAAAATAAATGTCATTAAATCTACACTCCCACCAACTGATTAGAGACTTGAACTCGGAAAATATGGCAAAAACAGCAGAACAGCAAAAGTAAGAAAAACACATGTTCACTTCATATGGTGAAATTGACTCCTTCACCTCGGGAAAGCACATACACTTGGTGAATGAGCAAAGCAAATTCTGTTTTTCCCTGAAAGTAGAGAAATTATACAAGCTACCCACTTGTTTCTAGTTCCAGTTGCATTCAGTATTTTTTAATTTACGTTTTCATGATAAGTTTACATTTAAAATTTGATGATGAACAAATATTTTATTAATGATATATAATCTATCTAATATGAACTCCTAAAGAAAATTGTTTTTGAGAATTCAGAGTAGACATATACCAAAAAAAAGATACACTAAGAGTTTCAGAAATAATTGAAGAATTGTCTTCTAGGCTAAGGTGTTACCTGTCTTTAGAGAAGTTATCTTTATAGTTCTGAGAGTTAATGAGCCATGAAGTGATCATTTAAGGACTTGTGTCACAGCAGTGGCCATCTGAGTTTGTCATTGTAGTGACATTTCTTAGAATATCATCTCAATTTGTCCCTTAGACTTTTTAGAAGGGGAGGGGGAACCTTTGTACCTTATTCCTCCCCATTACCTCCATCTGGAAAAGAATCAGTGTCTGATCAAACATATGGCACATAAACAGTAATTTAATTAAATGTGAACAAAGCCTTTTTGTGTACCATATTTAAATTTTGAAATGTAGCCCAGTTTTACATCTATTTAAAATATATGAAACAACATGCAAAAAAAAGTCACATAGTTAATGACAGGCATGATGATGACATGTAAAGTGCTCTTGCTGTGTGATATGGCCAGGCTCCACCAACACAGACGGGCTAGTTTGAGTGAATTCCACCTTGGCACTCAAAAAGCTTGAGTACATTTCTGCCTGACCAACCTATCATTTTAATAAAATTGCAATCATAATTTCATTGTGATTTCACCCACTTCTAGCATCTGAAATGATTTGATTAAATCATGCTAGGGTGTTTTAAAGTCGAACCACAAGCTAGACAGGGAACATTTATGAAAATTCATATGTTCTCTGGGAGGGGGTTCCTGGGAGTGGGTCGTCACGCGCTGGCACATTGGGTTAAACTCATGTGGCGCGAAGTGCAGGGACCAGCGTAAGGATCCGGGTTCGAGCCCAGGCTCCCCACTTGCAGGGGAGTCGCTTCACAGGCAGTGAAGTAGGTCTGTAGGTGTCTTTCTCTCCCACTCTCTGTCTTCCCCTCCTCTCTCCATTTCTCTCTGTCCTATCCTGTTGGTATGCTTCTAATTCTGCTTCTGAAAACCACTCCTGTTTCATTGGTTTAATCCCCCAGGTTTAACATTGTATTCTATTTACATAACCACTGTTAACTAAGCACTACCATGCCTGCAGGGCATTGATTTAATCCCCAATAGTTCATGATGTCTTTTTGCTCCACCCCCTCTCATAGTACACCCTGATTTGCACCAGTCATTTTTTGCTCCACCCTCTCCACTTCACATACTGTTTACACCCTACTTGGCAAGACTGATCTGCGTACCACTCAGCCATGAGTCCCTGGTCGGCTGTCTCCCGTCAATAATGCTCAGTCCAGCATTATCCAACAACGAACAACATCAACAATGGCAATAGTAATAGCCACAACGAAGCTACAACAAAAAGGGGGAAAAAATGGCCTCCAGGAGCAGTGGATTCATGGTGCAGGCACCGAGCCCAGCAATAATCCTGGAGGAAAAAAAAAAAAAAAAAAAAAGGAGGTTCCTGGGAACAAATTCAAGTTTTCAGAAAACTCAGTCTGTAGGCACTATCTCTACAGATTTGAATTTTATTTAACTATGAAAATAGTTAAATAAAATTTTATTTAATAAAAATAAAATTATTTTAGTTAATAAAAATTTTATTTAATCATGAAAATTTCTAAAACAAAATAGAAGAATTTGAGAAAGGACACAAAGTATTAATACAGCAATAATCAGCTATCTTTCAAGTTGACCAAAAAAAAAAAAAGACAATTAATTAAACCAAAAATTGCATAGCATTGGAATCCTAAATATTTTTAATTTTTCTATATCAAAAGAAAAATCTATAAAAATTCTAAAATTATATTAAAAAGTAAAATTTTAAAATGTATATAAAAGATAAGAAAATAGGGTGGAGTAAAAAGACTCTTATGCCTGAGGATCCAAAGTCCCAGGTTCAATCCCCCTCACCACCATAAGCCAGAACTGAGCAGTACTCTGGTTATAAAAAAATAAATCAATTATTTTAATTTTGGGAAATTTTATATTTTAAATAAAGTAACTTACTCTTTTTTTGTCTCCCATCACCCAATTATATACTCTTAATCAAGCATAATACTCCAAATAATGAATGGGATTTCTCACAACCTTGTCCTAATTCTGATTCTGATTATCACAGAATAAATGAAGATAGAACCTGGCTTGGAAATTTTGTATATTAATATAATTAGGCCAAACTCCAAATATACCTTAGTGAAAAACACATACTTTACATATTAGGGACTCTGAGCCTGGATGTTTATATTTTCTCCAAGTGTGTCATGTGTTGTATATGGATACATTCAAAATTCATCATGGTGTTTGATTCAGTCGTCTTCATCATTCTTACGCTTCTATCTTCTAGAGATCATAGAAGGAAAGACCAATAAAATCCAAAACATGTTTTACCAAACACTTCTTTTCCATTCATTTTTAAACCCATGCATATGGAAGGGAAATAAAAACCATGTGTTTCTGACTCATTTACACTTAACACACCAACATGTTCTTTTTAAGAAGAAAATGGACATACAAGTCTTCTGAATCTTTCTTCTTTCATATATTAATCCCATCTCGCCAACTCACAGCTCACTAGGTTCAAGGTTGGTTCACAGCTTTAAACCCATATGTTGAGAATAAGTTTGAAACTTCACAAAACAAATATGCTTTTGCTGTGACCCCCCTCCCACCCCCCACCTCCATCCCTAAAAATAATTCCAGACCAGTTTTGGGTATGACTTTTTGTCACTTCCATTTCAATCTTGAGTTAGAGTGGGAGTGAATTAGGCAAGTGGGAAAAAAATAAAAGAGACTTTAAAAAGGAGAGAGGAAATGACTAATTCACTTCGGATGTGATAAAAAGAATAAAAATAAAAATAAAAAATTACTGGACTAGAAGTTAGGAGAAGCCTTTCAGATGTTCTTCCCAACACTGACACTAGGTAGGTGAAAATGCTACCCATCTAATGTGATCAACAAAACCCCCAATTATAAAAATAAGACACTTAACATTTACAGAGTTGGATGAGATAATTATTTCCTTCTGCCTCTTCCCAATTTATTTTATGAGTTCATTGCCAAACAATAAAGCAAAATAAACCATTTAAGAAATCAGTTTTCATGTAAATTGCCTCATATGGACCCCTACGCCTCTAATTTGGGTTGCTTCAACCCCTCCAATTTCATCTCTTTAGTTTTTACATTTCTGTTTGCTTTTATTTCCATTTTTCTTCATCTTATTCAATTAATTTCTGTTTCATATACCTATTGATTCATTCCTCTGAAACGTGAACCTTCTGCTTCATTCAGAAGTGAATTCTGGGAAATGAATTGGTTCTTTTTGTTCTGTAATGGGATTTAGCCCAAATACACCCTCCATGGCGTACAGTGTCAGGCCTCCTTCTGGCTTTATTTCACAGGAAACTAGATTTCTACATCAAACAGCTCAAAAAATCCTGTTAATATCATAAGAATTGGATCAGATTTAATTGAGGGTTTAATATTGACATAAAATTAAATAATTAATTTTATGGTATGAAACTATGATAAATTTTACCCAAATAGATTGGTCTAGCAATGTATTGTCTTTACCCTAAACTGGAGAGGGAAAAAAGATTACTTCCCATTTATTTTTATGAATATATAGAACCTTTGTAATAGATTCACATGTAATACATTTTACTTGAAACAGTGCCAAATACCCTTTGTTCTTTTTCCTGGATAAATTAACCTGTTGTTTTCTTCTTCATGTTTGATACTAATGGATCAGTTTGTGATAACTACTTTTATTTGTTTATTTATTTATTTATAAAAAGGAAACATTGACTAAACCATAGGATAAGACAGGCACAACTTCACAGAATTCCCACCACCAGAACTCTGTATCCCATCCCCTCCCCTAATAATTTTCCTATTCTTTAACCCTCTGGGAGTATGGACCCAAGGTCATTGTGGGATGCAGAAGGTGCAAGGTCTGACTTCTGTAATTGCTTCCCCACTGAACATGGGCATCTTAGACAGATCGATCCATACTCCCAGCCTGTCCCTCTCTTTCCCTAGTGGGGAAGGGCTCTGGGGAAGTGGAGCTCCAGGACACATTGGTGGGGTTGTCTGTCCAGAGAAGTCTGGTCAGCATCATGCTAGCATCTGGTTGAAAAGAGAGTTAACATACAAAGCCAAAAAAAAAAAAACTGTCGGGCAATCATGGACCTAAAGGCTGGAATAGTAGAGATGAAGAGTTGGGGGGTCCTCCATTTTGTAGATAGCTAGTAGGCATATTTTAGTTATATTCCAAAGGGCCTGTGGCTATACTAGTGTTGTTGTTTGTTTGTTTGTTTGTTTTTTGCCTGAGCCTGAAATCTGATACGCAGGTAGATCCTAATTATTGTCTGGGGGAGATGATATTATGGCTGGCAGAAGGACCAGAAAGATGGATCAGGGAAGAGTGTAGCTCCCAAATATGGGAAAGGTGTAGAAATATTGTTGACTGTAAATCCCATTGATCTGATGTGATCTGGGGCCCATATTCAGCTTAGGAGCCTATGTGACCTCTGCATCCCTGTAGATCTGAGCTCACATTCTGTGGTCATAAGAAGGAATGTTCCAAGCTGCCCCAGTATCAGGACCCATCTTCCTCAAGTGTAGCAGAGAGTATATTGTCCAGCCTCCCTTCAGAGGATGGAACATTCTCTACCATTGTTGATCCACATTGAGGACAAGTTCCTTTGGGGGCCCACGAAGGGGTCTATTGTGTTGTTCCTGATAGAAATGACCAGTAACAATAGAGAGAGGGATTTATTCAAGGTCTGCAACTACTTCTATTGGATTTGACGTGCTTTCATTTAAGAAACATAATACATTGCCAACTCATGTAACAAAGCCTATCCACATTCAAGAGACACCATTTATGATAGTGATAAGTTTGATGTTTTTTTGACATTTCTCATATTTATTTCTTAAAAGACTTTGTAACCATGTGTGTGGAAAGAGTTTGCCAAGTTTCAAACCCCTGGGAATTTTCTTAGTTCTCATTCGGAATTAGGCTTGAGCTCTTCCAGGTTCTGTTTACTTCTCACTAATGATGACTTCCTTATCCAAATGGAGAAAAGACTTTTAAACATATATTAAAACATATGTATGATTTGTGAGTCATCAAATAGTTGGAATAACAAGTCAACATTTTGATGAGTTAAGTGTAAATTAATTAAAAACACAAGAACCAAATTCTCTCTGAAGCAGATGATTTAAGAAACCTAGACGTGCTTGGAAAAAAAAATATGGCTTTTATTTTCATAAACCCCCAACGTTTGAAAAAGTAGTTGAAGATGAATTGTTATTTCTTTTGAGTTTTTGCTTTGGATCTTTAGTAAACTATACCTTTTTATTTTTTTTTAATTGGAGGGATTAATGGTTTACAGTAGAGTTCTTGGTACATGTGTAAAATTTCTGTATTCTGCAAAATATTCTCATTTCCAACCCAAGTTCTCCTGCACCATCTTGAAACAGGATCTGAAATCCTCCACATTTTGTATCCCCAAGAGTCCATTACTTTGGTGCAATACTCCAAACTCAATCTAAGTTCTATTTCGTGTTTTCCCTTTCTGTTATTTCTCAACTTTTGTCCATAAGTGATATCTTCTCATATTCATCCTTCTCTTTCTGGCTTATCTCACCTAATATAATTCCTTCAAGTTTCATCCAAAGTGGGATGAAGAAGGTGAATTCATCATTCTTAATATCGGGATAGTATTCTATTATGTATATATACCGCAACTTTCTTACCTACTCATATATTGTTAGACACATAGGCTGCTTTCAAATCTGAAATATTACAAATTGTGCTGCTATGAACATTTCTGGATGAGTGTGTCTAATTTCTTTGTATACGTCTCCAGGAGAAAAATTTCCAGGTCATAGGGTAGGTCCACTTCTAGCTTTCTGAAAGCTTCCCAGACTGCTCTCGTAGGGGTTGGATCCCCACTAGCACTGCAGGAGGGTTCTGCAACCTCTCCAACATTTGTTGTTATTATCCTTTCTGATGTGTAACATTATCACAGGAGTGAAGTTATATCTCATTGTTGTCTTTATTTGCATTTCTCTGATAATTAAGATTTGGAGCACTTTTTAATATGTCTGTTGGTCTTTTGGATATCTTCTTAGATGAATATTCTGTTGCTGTCCTCTACCTATTTTTGGATGGGGCCATTTTTGTTGTTGTTGTTGTTGCTGCTGCTGCTGCTGAGTGTGGTGATATCTTTGTATATTTTGGTTATGAGCCTTTTGTCTGCTGTATGGCATGTAAATATTTTCTCCCATTCTATGAAGAAACCCTGTGGTTTGGTGTGTGTGTGTGTGTGTGTGTGTGTGTGTGTGTGTGTGTTGTTTGTTTGTTTCTGTGCAAAAGCTTTTCAATTTGAAGCAGTCCCATTTGGGTTTATTTTGGGGTTTGCCTTCTTTGCAACTGGATTTGTGTCATTCAAGATGCCTGTAACACTTAAATAGAAAAGAGTGCTGTCAATATTTTCTTCTAAGTATTTGATATTTTCTGGTCTAACATCCAAGTCCTTGATCCACGTGGGGTTTACTTTCATGTGTGGTGAAATGTATTGGTTCAGTTTTATTCTTCCACACATTTCAAACCAAATTTCTCAATACTGTTTGTTGAAAAGATTCTTCTTACTCCATTTAAAAGTTAGATCTCCCTTTTAAAAACGTAGAATTCTACAGGCATAATGGATTATATATGGGTTCACATATCTATTCCCCTGGTCAGTGTGTCTATTTTTGTTCCAATAACAGGCAGTTTTGATCACATATAGTATAATTTGAGATCTGGGAGAGTGATGCCTCCCATTCTCTCTATCTCTTTTTTTTTTCTTAAAACTGGTTTGATAATTCTAGGTATTTACTGGTTCCAGATAAACATTTGTAGCTTTTGTTCTATGAAAAAAATTGGTAGGAGATTGATGGCAATTGCATTAAGATTTTTTATTGCTCTGGACTTTTATTGTTGGAAGGTTGTTAAGAACTGTTTAAATTTCTTTGCCTGTGACTGGCCTGTTTATGTTCCTATAATACCATTCCATTGCTATTATTTCCAATGCTTATTATATTGTTCCAACAGTATTAGTGCCTCCCTTTAAATTTATTAAGTTTTATATGACAATAGAAATATATTTTCTATGAATATCTTATACTTTTTTTTTTCATTTTAAGTGTTCTTGTCCCCCTTTTTAAATTATAAAACTAATTCATACTTCTTTATCTTGGTTTATGTTTTTGAGAAAAACAATGACATCAATTTATATCACTAATAACTTATTGATATCACTAATAATAAAAATATTGATATAAGTAAAACCAGAATTTATGTGTAAGAATGTGAACAGTGTTTGATAATGTTGTTACTAAGAAATTTTAAAAGTTCATATGCTTCACATTATTCTAAAATCTATCTAATTCAATAGTTTTACCTTACATGCATCTTTGAAAATCACAGTTACATATTCTATATCACCGTTGCTTGTAATATATTCTGTCATTATGTAATTGACGGACTGACTGGCCATCCCTGTTTGTGTGCATGTGTGTACTGAGGGGTTAAGCTATTGAACTTCTGGTGAATATGTCCCAGCTTTCAGAGGATTTGGTCTTTGCAGTGTCAATGCTCAAAAATGGAATTGCTCAGTCAAATAGTACAAACATGTCTAATTTAAAATAATAAACTAGTCTGGGTGGTGGCGCACATAGTTAAGTGCACACATAACAGTGTGCAAGTATCTGGGTTCAAATCCATGGCCCCCACTTATAGGAGAAAAGCTTCACAAGTGGTGAAGAATGTCTACAGATGTCTCTCTGTCTCTTTCCCTCCCTGTCTCCTTCTACCCTCTAAATATCTCTCTATCCTAGCAAGTAAAATAAAATGAAGTAAAAAAATCTCTTTTTTTTTTTTGAGGCTAGATGGTAGCACACATAGTTGAGTGCACATGTTACAATGCACAAGGATCCAGGTTCAAGTCTAGAGTCCACAGTCCCTCCCAACCCCCTGTAGGGGAAAGGCTTTGTGAGTGGTAAAGCAGTGGTGTAGGTTTCTCTCTTTCTCCCTACCTCCCTCATCCTCTCGATTTTTTGCTGTTTCTATCCAATAAATAAATAAATAAATAAAGATAATACAAAAACATAATAAAAAGATAAACTACATTACTTTTCAAAATAAGGGTAGAAGGGTATGAAAATACTCATTTCTTTGTAGTCTTTTTGTATACATTTAAGAAAAAAACATAGTCATTGGTTTCTTTGATTTGTTAATCTGTTTTGTATTGCTAAATTTCATAAAAATGTGTGTTTTTATTATTTAAAATATTAGTAATAATCATAATAAGTATTAAAAGAACATTACTAATGAAAAATGTAACATAAACATAAGAAGAATGAATTAGTTTATTGTGATAATGTGAAAAGCTGCCCACTGCAAACTAAATGAAAAAATCAAAATACAAAAGAAAAAAATAAAAGAATAATTTGACCGGAGAAATGACTCAATAAGTAGAGCATCAGGCTTGCATAACTGAAATTCCTGTTTCAATTCCCAGCATCACATATATCAGAGTAGTGCTCTGGTTTGTCTCTTTCTCCTCCCTTTATCCCTGTGAAACTTTCTTTCTGATACATAAAATAAGTACATCTTTAAATTAGGAAAAGAATATTATAAATTTTACTACATAGAAGAAAGCAAAAATGAATAATCTCTCTTAAGTGAATTCTGAAACATTACTTACCAAAATATAGTTCTTTGGAAAGGAGAATTTTCACTTTGTACTGTAAAGATACATTGTACTGTGCAAATGTGTGTAAATGTGTATTGTTTGGTGTCTTAAAGCATAATATGAAAACACTAGATAAAGGAAAGGAATTGATTGTAGTATCTTCCAGGAATAGTCACCATAGCTTTCACAAAGTCTTAGTGATGGTCTGACTACTTTTTTTTTCTTTTTTGTACTAAGTTCATGTGTTTCAATTCTTTATATTGCACATACAAGCAAAAACACCTAGTAGTGGTCCTTCAGAGAAATACAGGTTATGTGCCATATAACAACCAGAGTCCTTAAATACAAACTCCAAATTAAAGAACCTCAAGGAATAATTCATGATAAGAAAGACAAGTAAAATGCAAAATAATGTAGAAAAATTAAAAAATATTAGAGATAAAATGGCATCATTTAAAGAAACATAAAAGACTGTATCCATTTAAATATGTTATATATAAATTAGTACGTAATTTATATATAAATACACTGTATATAAAAACATCTAAGGATCTTTTTAAAATAATTTTGTCTCACCATTCCTTTCTTGAACACCATCCATTTCTTCCTCCTTTCTCATGCTTTAAAGTTCTCACATATTTCTACAGCTTGTATGTCGGGACCTTTTTTTTTTAAAACTATATATCACCTTGTTGAGAGTTAAGTGTTCCTTCTTTTTCTGTGGTACTCCTTTCAATAACTCTTGCAAGGAAGATCTACTAATGGTAAACACCTTTGGCTTTTTTGTATGCCTGATACTCGTTGTATTGTTTTTTCATAATAGAATGATAGCTGTGCAGGGTGAAGTATGTGTGGCTTGAAGTTGTTATCCTTGAAAGCCTTGAATATAGCACTCTAAAGTTCCTGCTGAAAAGACTGATGTGAGTCTTATTATACTGCCTTTATAAGTCACTTTCTTCTTCATCCTGGCAGCTTATATATTTTTTCATTTGTCCTTTATTTTCAACAGTATCACAGTGATATATCTTGCTATATGTCTATTTGGGTTTAGGAATTTTAGAGTTCTCTCTGCTTCTTAAACATCTACATTCTGAACATATCCCAGACTTGGAAAAATTTTTTTGCAATTATTTCTTTGGATATGGTTTCTGCTCCCTCCTTTCCCTGCTCTACTTCAGCGACCCCTAAAGTTCTGATGTTTGCTTTTCTGATGGAGTCTTTAAACTCATGAAGAGTTGCTTTATTGTTTTTAAATCTGTTTTTTCCTTCTACTTTCAAGTCAAATAGCTTGTCATTTTGACTTCTGTTTTTAAGTTATCTCTTCTACATGGTTAAATCTATTTTATTGATTTCTTATCTGAGACTGGAATGTATTCAAAGTATTCTTTACAGCCTATTACTCTGTTTTCAAGTTTTCTAGTATCCCATTGAATAACTCTTTAAAATGATGGATGTCTTGTTTAATCCATTTCTTCATATTATAAAATGAAACCTTTGTGTGTCGTCATATTTTCTAACAATGTATTTCCTAAATTCCTTCTCTGACAGCTCCACTTGATGTGCATCATGAAGTGTCTGACCCTTGTTTTGTCCATTCGAAAGTATAGCCTTCCTGGTTTTACCTATCTATCTGGGTTTCTGTTTTTGGTCAGCAGGTGGCACTGGTTTTAGGTTTATATGTGAGTTGCATGTGGAGGGAAGAAGTTTTGAAGAAAAGATTTAGTATTATGCCCCCTGATGCCCACTACACAGAGCCCTAGTCATGGGGGGGGGGGTCATAGATATCCTTTTCTCCGTAGAGTGATACCTGAAAGTGGGAATTCTTCTGTATATGGGTTCAAAATCACTTTTCTCACTTGCAGGGCAATCTTATCCATTTACCATGCTCAGTATGGCAACTGTGACACCTTATAATGTGGTTGATTTCCCTGCTACCCCAATGGTAAAATTTTGAGTTCCTGGGTTCTCCACAATGGCCCTCTGGGGTTTGCTCAAGAACCTATGGCTTTTACAGCTCTGAACAGCAGTCTTAAGCTTGGTTCCTGAGCAGGTCACATAGACATTTTAAAACTGCTGCATGGATTAAAAGCAGTTGTAAACATGACATTTACTGTCATTGCTACCTTTCATCTTGAATCTTTCTTTCCTTCCTTTCCTACTCCTGCTGTCCATATACAATCACCAGCCTTTAGATAGTGATGTTCCTTTCTTTACCAGAAAGCCCAGTTTTGCTTTTATAATATTTGTGAGATGTTCTGTTGTGATATTTGTTTTCTGGGGGAAAGCCAATTTCTTGAGACTAAATCACTATAGTTTTTCTCTGAAAGTCCAAGACATCTATTTTCTTACTTTGATCTCTATAGTCTGTTGTACTGAATTTCATCTTATTTCCTAGTAATAGTCAGGCTCAATCTGGTATTCTCAAGATAGAATTAATGTGTATTTTAAGTTATTCTGGTTACTTCACCTCTGGCTCAATTTTATTAAAAGCAACTAGTTTAAGTCACACTACTTAGGTAAGAAAGTCAACATTAGGAATACACTTCTAAGTTAAAAGATTGTACCTGCTAAAACAGGTTTTCAATTAGCAAGTTGCTGTTCTTTTCAATGTCACTTTTGACACTGATATTTGTCAGACCACTCTAACAAGTTCTGACATGAGCCGTGCTCAGTATTTAACATTGACATATATGTATGAGACTAATTTTCAAGTTGGCTCTTTAGTATAAGCTTATTCATTGTGGAGGTTGGTGTCATTTGTAACTTTTCTTTCTGAGTAAAATGTGATATACAGTAGTTATTTAGGTGTTTTAATACTTAAGTTTCAAATGTAACATTGTGAAAAAGAGACGTCATTCTTCTTAATGAATTGCTAAAATATCTAGTTATATTGTACTGATGAATAAGTTTACAAATTTATCAGTAAAATGAACAGAAATCCAGAAAATAAACTATCATATATATATATATATATATATATATATATATATATATATATATATATTCATTATATGCCATGTTGTGTTGTATCATAGACTTCACATTTCAAATGAGTGAAAAAATAATTATTCAACAAGTTATAGAAATACAACCAAGGAATCATCAGAAAAAATTTAAATATCAATGTATTCCTTACATAGTACCATAAAATTCAAATGAATAAAATATCTCATCATGAAAAAAGTTTTCATAAATACTAGCAGTGTGAGAGAATTAGTTTTATAATCTCACAGTAGAATAAACTTCTTTAGATATACCATGAAATTAAGAAAGCAAAGAAAAACTGATAAAACAATATAAAAATAAGTTTCTATGCATCAAAATACAAAAAGCTAAAAGAGGGACCTGGGAGGTGTGTATCTAGTTGAGAGCACTTGTTATAATCACAAAGATCCATGTTCAAGTCTCTAATCCCCACCTATAGGGAGAAAGCTTAACAAATAGTGAAACAGTGTTGCATGCATCTCACTATCTTTCTCCCTATGGCTTCCTTCCCTCTTGATTTCTTCCTGTCTTTGTCAAATTAGTAAATAAAATTTATAACACAAACAAACAAAAAAAGATAACCAACAAGCAAATAAAAAGTTGAACTGGCAAATTCTAAATTAAGGGGTCAATATTCTTATTATTTTTGCTTTTAATGAAGCTCTGGAGAATGAATTTAGGATCCTGTGCATATGCAACACTATTGAACAGCTTTTTCATTTTTTATTTAGAGAGTGAAATAGAGAAATAAGGGGGAAAAAGTGAAGAGACCACCCACAGAACTTCCCCTAGTATTATCTCTCCTTTGTACTCCCAAGTGGTGCTCTAACCCAGGACTTTGTGTATAGTAAGATACATGCTGCAGTGGTTGAGTTGCCTCTTTTGCCCAAGAGATAATTTTCATAATTGGTAAAGATATTTTAATAATACAAATAAATTTATAGAAAAGTGGTTAGACCAGAACCCCACCCCAGTAGGGAGAGAAGCAGGCTGGGAGTACGGATTGACCTGTCAATGCCCATGTTCAGAGGGGAAGCAGTTACAAAAGCCAGACCTTCCACTTTCTGCACCCCACAATGATCTTGGGACCATACTCCCAGAGGGTTAAAGAATAAGAAAGCTATCAAGGGAGGCGATGGGATATGGAGTTCTGGTGGTGGGAACTGTGTGAAGTTATACCCCTCTTATCCTATGGTTTTGTCAATGTTTCCTTTTTATAAATAAATAAGAAAGAAAGAAAGAAAGAAAGAAAGAAAGAAAGAAAGAAAGAAAGAAAGAAAGAAAGAAAAAGAAAGGAAAGTGGTTAGAGTGCAGAGCTGGTGTGTTGGCTCTGCCCTTGGACTCTGAGGCAGACAAAAAAGTGATTAGGGGGTTGGGTGGTGGTACATCTGATTGAGCACATATGTTATAATGCACAAGGACCCAAGTTTGAGACTCCAGCCCCCACCTGCAGGGGGAAAGGCTGTGTGAGTGGTAAAGCAGTGCTACAGGTGTCTCTCTATCCCTTTTTCTCCATATATCCTCATTCCCTTCAGTTTTTTTTACCATCTTTACCCAATAAATAAATAAGGATAATAAAAAATTAAAAGAAAAGTAGATAAAACAAATGGAAACTTTCAATATTCTTAAAAACCTACATAACACTTAGCTCCTCACAAGAGAAATGCAAAGTAAAATGCTGAGATGTCATTGTGTACTTTTAACTGTCAAAGATTGAATTTATATAATCCATTCATAAAGGTAAACAGATGTTTGAATTTATATAGGTAAGACTGGCCATAAGCCAGAATGCTGTTCTAGTACAATGAATGTGTCCACATCTATCACAACTAATAATTAAATTTCCATAGTAATTCTACTTCTAATAATTTATTCTATAGATTCGCTTGCTCATATTACAAAACAAAGCACATGGAAAGATATTCATTACAACATTATTTCCAAGAGCAATACACTTAAATGACCAAATTCTTAAATGGTAGTCTACCACAAGAGTTATTACTATTTTTTTTTGTATTTAAATACTATGTGGTCATCAAGAAGAAAAAGTCAGCTCCAGGTATTTATATTTACTGATGATATATTAAATAAAGAATGGAAAATACAGGACAGGAGAGAGCTTACTTGGTAGAGCATGTATTTTTGCCATTCATGAGACCTACTGTGAAAGAACAGCAGAGTAAACTTACAAACTTCAAGAAGACTGAGGTACTGTCAAAGAGGGTACAGGGCTCTTGTAACCACCAGCCAATGTGAGGACTGGGAACTTCAGGCCTACATGCCTGTGCCAG
This sequence comes from Erinaceus europaeus, assembly GCF_950295315.1. Classification (NCBI taxonomy): domain Eukaryota; kingdom Metazoa; phylum Chordata; class Mammalia; order Eulipotyphla; family Erinaceidae; genus Erinaceus; species Erinaceus europaeus. Next base: position 28,272,040 of record NC_080163.1, on the reverse strand, counting down.
ACCTACAGACCTACAGACCTACAGACACTGCTCACTACCAGGAAGCACCAACCCAGTATGTTGCTATGCTTCACACTGGTTTGGTCTCGCTCTGCCCAACCGGGAGATTTGGTTTGGCCCTTGCTAGTTTTCACGCTACTCCCTTCTCCCTGCCCCCTACCCTACGTACTTCCAGAGTTCCTGCCGCAGCCAGTGGAGGAGAAGGATGCAGGACAAATCTGTGTAGTGATTAGTTTGGGAGTCCCTCTCTGTCGCTGGAGGAGAAAGATGGAGGAGCACATTGCCCACTCGTGAATAAAGATTAAACTGCGTTCTCAGCTCAGCCGTGTGTCTCTGGTCATCTCTGTTACCCGCCCGTGAAACTAGCCCGGTTATAACAACACCAGTATACCCAGCACAAGGTCTAATTAATCACATTGCCACAGAGGCAAGGGAGGTACCACAAAACAGGCCTTGATGCAGGCCTTCCCTCAGGTTTCTTGAGAACACTTACAGAACCTTGTTTGTTGAGGAATGTGTCATTACACAATTTCATTATTGTGTGAATGTCATCAAGTGTGCTTATATGAACCCGTATAGCACAGTCTACTACACAGCCTACTTGAGCTATTTACCAGGAACATCTTTGTGGTCCTCTCACTGACTAAACTGTCATGATGCAGCTCATGGCTGTATTGTTTTGCTATTGCCTGAAACATGGATCTTCAAACATCACACTTAGGAAAGGCTGCTACGTTATACATGGAATTTGTCTTCATCGTAAAGCAATGAGTGATGTGATGCCATCTATAGTGAGTTACAAGATGTACTTTAGGGGTATTGTAAAATTTTCAGATTAAATACATTATTCCTCTTACATCACGTCATTGCTTGGCATTGGTTATTTTAAATCATCTAAAGTTCTATTAGATATAAGTAGATACATGTATACTTTCTGATTATAATGTTGTAAAAATCAATATTTTGTCAAGAGTCAATAAATATTATATATGTGCAAAACAAGAATTATACTTTCCCCTAAATATTTACTTGCTAGGTAGAAACTGCATTGAATATCTATCAATATTTATATTTATTGGGATCCATTTCTCTCTGGCTTTGCATATGTAGCCCAGATTCCCATAAAAAACACTTTTTCACCTGTCCTGAAAGCATTAATATGTCACTTATTGAAAGTAGGAGTGTAACCTATTTATTTGTGTATAAAAGTTATATATGTAATAGAGTCAAAAATTAATCTTCAGGTAAAGCAGCAATCAGCTATTAAAAATGCTTTCAAGGGTATTTTCAAATATAATTTGAATAGTCTTGGAAACCCCTAAAGGATTTCTTGCCTTGTATATTCATCAAAGTGTTGGAAAAATTACACAAGAGCAGTCAGATAAGGCAGATAATATGACTGACACCAATGCGACCGCTCTACTCCTCCATCTTTGATTAATTACATCTAAATTGATGTTACCAGCAATGATTAATTTACAACTTAGGTACAAAGTAAATGAACTAAGCAAATTGGAATTGGCGCTAACAATTTCTTAAGTCTCAGCAATGCATCTAAATTGTGATAAACTATTATGCGCAAAACAATTTCTCCAGCAAAAGGGCTAAGATGAATAGGTATATTTTCTTATAAATTCTGAAGCAAAGTTTAAATATATAAAAAAAGTTCTTACATTTTTTTCCCTACTTGTATATACAACATATGTTTGCATGAGAAGACAAATCTCTCAAGTCTCATTTACTCAAAATAAATGCAAAATGTTTTCTTCCATCCTGATCTTTTAGTTTTTAGATCTTAAGGTTTTAAGACCCTAGACTGGGTTGTTATACAGACACAAGCCCACACTTGGCCCACTTGTGCATCTTCTGAGCCAGTTTTTACTTACTAAAAATGAGATGAATTAAAACCATTACACAGACCTGTTAAACAAAATCAGAGCTGAGAAGTTGTGGCACATAGAAAGAATCCTGCGAAGCAGTCCAACACAGTTTCCAAGACCTTCTCCTGAACAGAGCAAAAGCAGTGTAATAAGAGTCTCCCTGGCCTTGTCAATGCATATTCCTATTTACCTATAGCCCCAAGTACATAGGAGAAGAAAAGACTGACACAGTAAGTAAGTTGAGATAGAAGGGATAAATTAGTTACCATGATTAAGACAAATGCAATCTTGGGCAAGGATAGAATCATATTACTTGTAATTTTAACATGGCCACTGTTTGAGGTATACCTCTCTTTTCTTCCCTTATGCCACACTTTGGCCATCCTAAAGGGATCTTCTGCGGTCAGTGTCCCTCTGCCTCCCCAGCGATTACTTTAGGAGACTGAAGCACTCTTCATCATATCATTTTGGATCCCTTGTCTTTAAGTTCAAAATTAAAAGATAGATAGACAGGCAGATTTTAACAGCTTGACTATACTATCCTTTCAGTAGCTTGCTTCAGTTTAAGAAAATAGTTCTTTGAGGGGCTGGATGGTAGTACACCTGGTTGGTGCATATGTTACAATGCACAAGGAGACAGGTTCAAGCCGCCAGTCCCCACCTGCAGGGGGAAAGCTTTGTGAGTAGTGAAGCAGTGTTACAGGTGTTTCTCTGTCTCTCTACCATCACTTCCCTCTCAAATTCTGGCTGTCTGTATCCAATAAGTCAAAAAGATTTTAAAAAACAAAAATAAAAGAAAATAGCTCTTGGAATACTAAAAGGAATGTTCCATTTATCTTGTACCCATGAAACTTGCTCCTAATTTACTTCCCTTTATAATTGTGTGTGTATGGTTTTGTCTTCAAGAAAAACAATAAACAAAAGTCAGTGAGTACCTTCTGGAATTTAAAGTCCATCAAGAAACTTGAATAATATATGAGCAGAAAAATAGGACAAGTTCTATGATAGATATATAAACATATATCACATTGGTCCTTTATACCATTCTGATGATAAACTAAATAATGCTCAAAGATTTTAAAAAAATCTATCTCCTAATGTGTTTTTTTTTCTGAAATGGATTGAGAACCCTTCTTAACATGTTATCTTGGCTTTGTTATTTATACAGCATAATAGGCAACACATTTTAAGGGATAATGAGGATAACTTAAAAAGAAACATTTATACAGATAAAGCATAACAACTTGAAGGTACATATTAATCACTCAAGCAGTGTGATTGGGAGGAACATGGAGTTCATGTTTTAAAACTGTCTTATGGTAGGCATGTACATGTATGTAGTTGTATAGTTGTGTTCATGAAAAACTCATGTGTTCTTCATGTGTTTGATTTCTAAACCACTTCTGTGACTTTGGAAAAGAAAGTAAAACTAAAAACTAAATCAAACATCAGATAAATGTTTCCTTCCCATAGATAATAACATTAGAGTGCTATCATTTAATATGTAATTCACTATCTCTTATAAGTCATTTGTAATTCAGTTGTGAATTTTTTTTTCTTTAAGAAAAAGCTCAAAAGTTTTAGTCTGGTAAAACAATGAGATCCCGCAACGATTGCCACCTCAACATGCTTCACCTCAGACTGCGTCCAGAGACTTCACGTGTGGAATGACAACCCTTCAGCTTCATTACTCGGGTGAGACCTTTCCTTTTATAGTACACTCTAATTTCATCTCAGGTGGTTCACTTTCTAACAAAGTCCCAAAACCTAGATATACACCAGTTTCTGTGAGAGAGAGCTTATGTTCACATGTATCCATAAACTACTGCAAAATATATACCTGAAAGCAGAAGTACACTAGAGTTTGCAGTGAGTACCTCCCTAACACTTCCTCTCCACTATTCCAAGCTTGGGATCCATGATTGCTCAACAAATTGTTTGGCTTCGTATGTTAACTCTCTTTTCAATCACCAGGTTCCAGATGCCACCAGGATGCTGGCCAGGCTTCCCTGGATTGAAGACCCCACCAATGTGTCCTGAGAGACACACCTTACTAGGGAAAGAGAGAGGCAGACTGGGAGTATGGACCGACCAGTCAACGCCCATGTTCAGCGGGGAAGCAATTACAGAAGCCAGACCTTCTACCTTCTGCAACCCACAATGACCCTGGGTCCATGCTCCCAGAGGGCTAGAGAATGGGAAAGCTATCATGGGAGGGGGTGGGTTATGGAGATTGGGTGGTGGGAATTGTGTGGAGTTGTACCCCTCCTACCTTATGTTTTTGTTCATTAATCCTTTCTTAAATAAAAAATTTAAAAAAAAAAACAATGAGATCCACACCATTTTTCTTTCCTTATAAATCTATCGTAACTTCTACATCTCCAGTATTATTGCCAACCTTAAGTAAATATTTATTTTATTTTTGTTTTAGGAGCATTTGTTTTATTTCTAAACCTTGTGTAAGTGTCCTTGAGCTTCTTGCCCCATTAAACCTCTAAGCCTAGTAGAAGAGATACAGAAGGTCATTTTTTTTAGCCACCTCTGATTTCCACACCTTTGAGTGTGTTCCTTTTCCTGGAATAAGCTAAAAATCTCAGCATGAACACAGGTATTATGAACTTTTGCAGTTCATAGAATACCAAGAGCACTGGGAAATCTTCAGTTATCTAAAATAGTCATGTTGGGGACAGGGTATGGTACACCTGATTAAGCACATATATTACAGTGTACAAAGTCCTAGGTTCAAGCCACTGGTCACCACCTGCAGGGGGAAAGCTTCAATAGTAGTAAAGCAGGACTGTGAGTGTCTCTCTGTCTCTTTCTCTATCATCCCCTCCCCTCTCAATTTCTCTCTATCTTTAGTCAATAATAACTAAATAAAAACATTCAAAATAAAATAAAACAGTCATGCTATGAATACAGAGAAATCACATAAACTTTGGGTAGAAATAGATGAGGAAAAAATACTTGCTAAATTAAGCAAAAGAACGATTTGTCCACATGACTGAATAAAAATGCTATGGGACATATATACAAGTGAATATTATTCAGCAATAAAAAAAGATGTCCTGTGGGAAGAAGTGAATGTAATCAGAGAAGATTATGCTTAGTGAAGCAAGCAGGATGTAAAGTACATAAAGAACGGAGCATCTAAATGTGAAAGAAAAAAAAAGGTCAACTTGTATCTAAGACTGTGAGAACTACACTTTCCAGAATTCCTGCTACCATGCAACAAAGAAAGGAAAATGTGCCTCAGAAGAAGAATTCAAGGTAAATGATTGGACAGGAGAGAAAACCTGCACTTTGAACTCTGGATCATAAATACCAAGAGCAGAAGGGAAGAAAAGGAGCAAGAAGATGCAGCAGCATAGAGGAAGGAGAAGAAATTCGTGAAGTTAGAACTGAGAGAGTGGGGCTGAGATGAGCAGAGATGTGAAAGCTGAGTCAGCATGGTGGGATGCATTGGATAGACCTTCTCGTGGTGCATCCCGTGAGTACCCATTCATTGGGGAAACTGACGATCCTTCCTAGCTGACTGAATCCACATGGATCCCAGTCACTTTCAAAGCCAGCAACAAGTAGCTCCTGACAGCTTTCAAGCTGTTGATCCTGCTCTTCGAGTCCTCCAACTTAATGTTGAGGGGCTGTCCTTTGCCAAACGCGTTCTTATTGGTAGACAGACTATGACCCACATAGTCAAAGACTGCCACCTCTCCAGATTCAAAGGAGGTCTCGAAATTTTACATCAGGCTCAACCTGACGCTGTTGACTGGCTACGGAAGAAGGGCAAACGCTAGAAGAAGAAGAAGAAGTCAGCATGGAGAGAAACAATGGCTGGAGGTGGAGGGGGCACAGTATTCGTGTAAATTTCTTTTCTGAGTCTTTCTTTCACTGCCTAGAATTTTAAGGAAGTAAAATCTCATTTACATACAACTGAAAAAGAAAGAATTGTTCCATGCTAATAAGGCGCAAATGATGTCATCAGGTAGTGTCAGTGTTTATGCACTCTTTAATAATTTATTAAATGGGTTCAGCATTCCAAATATTAAAAAGCTACAAGGTGAACAGACTGGAACCATGGACAGAGATATCATGTGCTTTTTCTTAGAATTGCCCTGTTTTCCCAAGGCTTCTGGCCAGTCATTATCTCAAGTAAGTTATTTTAAGCTGCCTAGTTAGTAAAGTTGCTTACAGATATTGTTGTGTCCCTGTATACAACTAGTGTACTTAAAATGCACCAACTAGATTTAGGTCTAAGTTCAAGGAACTGATAAATGAGGCCCCCTGGTCTTCCTAGCTGTAACAGCTAAGATGGTGATAAATCATATTTCCTGCCACAGACATCAGAATGTACAGAGTAAACTCTATCATTTAAAAACACAGTGCCTTCTTTCATTGAAAATGATATTTTTAGGTGGCCGGGCAGTAACACACCCAGTTAAGCACACATAATTTTAAGCTCAAGAACCTGCTCAGGGACCCAGGTTTGAGCCCCCTGGCTTACCACCTGCAGTGAAAAAATGCCTCACAAGTGGCAAAGCATTTCTGAAGGTGTCTATCTTTCTCCCACTCTATCCTCCCTTCTCCTCTCAATTTCTCTCTGTCCTATACAGTAAAATGGAAATAAACGGCCACTGGGAGCAGTGGATTCATAGTGCTGGCACTGAGCCCCAGTGATAACCCTGTTGGCAAATATTAATTTTATAAATGAATGGCAGGGCAAAATAATGACAAAATCCGCAATTGTCAAGTAAGAGAATATATTCATTTTGAATCTCTTTTTCTTTCATATATTTTTTATAAATATGCCAGTCTCACACTAGAAAAGAAGTGTTCAGCCATTTTAGAAAGCATTAAATATTGCTTTGTCAATTTGTACATTTGCTTCATATTAGTTCATTGTTTCCCTAACACTCTAATAAACCTTCTTGCGTTCTTTCCATTTTGACTTCATTTCCTATGGCAAGTGGTTTATTCCATGTTGTATAACATTTTCTAGCACTCACATCCAGATATAAGCTTTCAAAGGAAATGTCCAAAGCTTATCAAAATATCCCCTGTAATCAGATTACAAAGGTATGTACATGGGTTTATTTGTTCATACTACTTAATTATTTACTAGCCATAAAACTTTAATTCACAACATCATTTGTAAAGAGATACTGATCTATACTTCCTTTGTTTGCATTTCTTTTTATATTATCTATGTACATACTATGGCCATAGAGTCAGATTAATCTTATTTATAAAAACAATCTGGAGTCAAGTGTTTGCAAATAAGAAAGAAATAGCGTATACTTTTCACTCCTCTTATGAATCTGCAAGAGTATGGAATAGTATTTGGGTTTTAAGTTCAAATCGATAGGATATTTAGATTACCACTGTCTTGACAGTTCTATCCACTTACTTATACATAACTGTATATTGGCCCCACATTTACCCATTAACGGTCTAACTGTGGCTTTGACTCATTTATTTTAAAAGTCTCATCAGTAGACAGTTATATTTTCCTTTTAGTAATTAAAAAACACCCTCATCTTCCTATTTACACCAGAAACTTTTTGTCCCCATCCAATGAGAATTTCATGGACAAGAGTTTTACCTCAAGTACTAAACTGCGTCTGACCAAATAACAGAAATTAGTTATGGCAGGGTTCTGAATACTAGGCTTCCAAAGGATTGGGAATCACTAATGAATCCACTACTGTGTTATTTACTTTCTCAGTTCCTGCTCATAACACTCCTAAAAAGGGTACATTAATTTCAAAAGTCCTAATGCTGGGAAGAACTTGACAGACTATCCATTTAAGAAAGGAGTCTTAAAGGATCCATTTTTGTAAGACAGAGACAGACAGGCAGAGAGAAAGAGGGAGATTACAGTGCCAAAGGTTCCTTCAATACTGTGGGAGAATGGCTCAAACCTGAGTTTCACAAATAACAAAGCAGCACACCATCCAAATGAGTTATTTTGATAGCCGTAAAGAAGCCATTTTTGAAGCAGGACAACCTAGCTTTGAATGAGGGAAAGAAGATTCCATTTCAGAAACCGACATGATGTTGCCATTTCCCTTAGCTCCCAATAAATTTTAAGCTTCCAATTCTAGACAGCCAATAGAGGTCCAACTTTGTTGTTTCCTTCCAGTGAATTTACTGAGACACCTTGTAGTTTACACCTACCTTTCAAAACAAGTCCCAGAAGCATCTTATGACCGTTGTCTTCCAATATTCTGTCACCCTCTGGGGTTCAGTAGGTATAAGGATATGCTCTGGGAACCCCAAGCACATCTCTTCCTTACTCTTCAGAAGCATCATTTCCCCACCCTCCTCTCTCTACTGTTCTGTTTTCATTCTCCTCAGTGGTACTACCCTTATCATTCTTACTGTAGTTCACCCTAGCATAAGAATTTAGGCTAAAATTTCTTGAACCAAAAAAAAAAAAATTCAAGGAAAATACAACATGAATTAACATGTCATAGAACTAAGACACCTTGATAGGTTAAGTTTATATCTGCTATGTGCAAGAGAAAAATTATTGACTAAAGGAAAAGATTATGGAAAACAACAAATGGTTGTTATCACTGCGTCATTACCAGAGCCAAGTCTGATGAATAAGGTGGTGTTCAAGATGGGTAATTCAGTTTGGGATCCAAAATGAGCTGTAACTATAGCGTAATTAAACTGACATTATTAATGACTTGCAAGCTGGCTCTTAAATCAATTCCAAACCATGGAAATAACAATATAACTACCCAAAAACTACTATGATCAACAGCTTTTATTTGCATACAAATTTGCTGGTGATGTATTTCTTTACTTTTCAATAATATCAACATGTCACAATTCATTACTCAACAAACATTTGTTGAATTTCTATGTGTCAGGAACTGTTCTAGGCACTGGTAATACTTTGAGGAATAAAACAAGCATAAAGAAAGCTTGCCCTCATGAAACTTACATTCCTTATGTTCTTGAAATAAAAGACAAAGTAAGAAAATTAAATAAACTAGATATAATGTTGCATGGTGACAAGTGCAATAGAGAAAAATAGACTAAAGGGCAAGTTAGGAAGAGTAGGAACAGGAGATGTAGTTCTAAATTTGATGATCAGAAGAAGTCTGACAAGTGACCTTGGAGCAAAGACTTTTAAAAAAAGTGAGTATACAAACCATAAAACCAGTTTTAAGGAGTGATGAAATAAGAATTGAACACATGACACAGGTCACCAAAAAGACCATTGTTGGTATCAAAGGTCCAAGGCAGATAAGAGTAGTAGATAAAATTAAAGAGTCAAGTCACTTAAAACCTTACAAACAATTTTTTTATTGGATAGAGACAGAGAGAAATTGAGAGGGAAGGAGAAGAGAGAGAGAGAGAGAGAGAGAGAGAGAGAGAGAAACAGAGAGACACCTGCTTCATCACTTGTGAAGCTTTCCCCCTGAAGGTGGGGAACCTAGGTCCATGTGCACTGTAATGTGTGGACTTAACCAGGTGGGCCGCCACCTGGGCCCCAAACAAAACAGTTTAAGAATTTTAGTTTTTATTTGGGTTAGAAGGGAAGTATTACAGGATTTTACATGATCTGATAAGTATCTTATGGGATCATTATGATTGCTGTGTTAAAAAAATAAAATAAAGTTTGTAGGAGTACTATACACTAATTAAAAGAACATTGTTACATATAACACTCATGTTACCATATGCAAAGACCTGGGTTCATGCCCCCAGTCCTCACCTGTTGTGGAGAGGAAGGAGACTTAACAAGTGGTAAATCACTATTGTATTGCAGTGTTTTCTCTCTCTCTCTCTCCTCTCAATTTCTTTTTGTTTCTATCAACAAAACGAAGGAAGGTAGGAAGGAAGGAAGGAAGGAAGGAAGGAAGGAAGGAAGGAAGGAAGGAAGGAAGGAAGGAGGGAAGAAAATTGCCACTAGAGCAGTGGATTCATCTTGCAAGAACTGAACCCCAGTGATACAACAATGGCAGAAATAAAATAAATAAAATAAGAAAGGAAAAAAGGGCATTGAACCAATGAGTTAACACTAAGATCATTAAGAACTGGTCATGTTCAGGATAAATTTTTTTATCTAATTAGACATAAGATGGGATAAAAAAAAGAATAAACTCAAGCATGGATGATATAAAGAATAAAAAGGTAAATTAGAGGGTAATAATACAGCCAGGTATAATAGAGTATGGAGATTGGGATTTCAATTCTAGACATATTACTTTCAGGTTTGTTTCTGATAATCAAGGGATACTAGTCGAAAGATTGGAACTGAGGTACAAGCTTGAAATAAAATGTTGGGAACCATGGTTCTTTAAAAATATAAAATTTTGCTTTGCATTTTCCAGACTTCATGAAATAGAATGATAATACAGAATATTGTCTGGTAGCAATACAAGAAGTTTCTGACTAGAGAGTAATTATGGCTTATTCTTTAAGACAGCAACCTTCTTCCTATCTAAAATGAACCCTTTCTTGTCCTAATATTCAGCAATATAATTCTGATACTTAGCTATCTGGAGTTACATCAGATTTAACAAAATCAGAGGATAGTCCTCCAAAAGGCTTCACTCAATTCTGAATCTAGCTGTAAGCCAAAGGAGTCACAATCCACCCACATTTCTGACTAACTAGCTACAAATTGGAAAGCTATAAGGGGAGGGGATGGGATATGGAGACCAGGTGGTGAGAATTGTGTGTGTGGAGTTGTACCCCTCCTATCCTATGGTTTTGTTAATGTCTCCTTTCTTAAATAAATAAATAAAGTTCTTCTAAAAAAAAAAGAATAAAGAAATTTCCACTAACACCTCAGACTTGATCATTCATTAGAGCAACTCACAAAACTCAATAAAACCTTCTGCTTCCTAAACTAGGAATTACATCTATATGCAGATAAGGTATACAAACCAAGACCAGCCATATAAAGAAACTAGATATCCCAAATATTAATGTATAGCTTTTATGTACTCAGGATGCATTACCTTTCCAGATATCAATGTATACACCTAGCTGTGGAATATAATCGGTTTCTAGAGCTTTATTGGGGTATTAATATAGGCAGAACTGATTGAAGCATTGATTTTGAACTCAACCTCTAGATCCCTTCACCTCCTTGGAGATTAAAAAAAAAAAAAAATCTAACTGGGAGCTCCAAGATTCTGAAGTGAACAAACCCTCAGATATCTCAGAACAAACATCTCAGAACTATCTAGAATCCCATCATGAACAACACAGACTTTTCAATCACCAGAGACAAGGGCTAGACAGACTCTCTCTTATATATATACATGTGTTTCTTTATCAGGCTGCCCTTAAATATATAATTCCTCAGATGCTCTTTGAACTGGTTGTAATATTTGTCTAGTTTTCTTGATAATTAAAAAGTGTAATAAAATGTTGGTCATGCTGCTATATACTTGTGAGAAAGTCATGAATTTACCTTTTTGACAATTAAAATATAAAAATAGTGCCAAGTGAAATAACCAACAGAATTAGTCATGAAGACAGTACAAAGAACACCCTGTAAGCAGTTCATGTTAAGACCAGAAGCAATCAATTAATAGGACTGGCAAAAGATTAATAGGAATGGCTAGTGACCCAAGAAGAAAAGAGGAAAAGTGTATGTATTATTCTCCTTGGAACCAAGTGAGAATGGAAGTTCAAGAAACGGTAAATTATGTCAAATGTTACTGATTATTCTAGTTAAACAAAGCTGGAAGTTTCATCACTGGAGTTAATAACTTAGTGGTCACTGGTGACCATGACAAAAGTACTTATGGAAGTGGTGATGCAAGGAGCATTTGGAATGACTTTCACAGCACAATTGAACCAAAGGAATACTATTCACCTAGAAAAATCAGTATTGATTTATGCTACACTGAGACTAAGCCTGTAAAACATCATAGTTAATGAAAGAAGTCAAACGTAGGACACATAAATTGTAATGAAATATTCAGAATTTGCAAATACATAGTGTTGGTCTATTTACATAATCATTGTTTTTTCTGAGACCTGCCCTGTCTGCACTGGTTTAATTCCCATTGGTTTGCACTCTCTTTTTGCTCCGCCCCCTCTCCTATTCACATCCTGTTTTCCACCCTACCATTTCCTTCCTGGAAACTATAAATGCAGATTTTTTTTCTCAATAAACATTGCACTGCTTCCCAGCTCAGCCATGAGTCCCTGGTCATCTGTCTCCCACCCATGAAGCTAGCCCTGCATCTGGTGCCCAAACAGGGACCAGCAAGTAGTAATAGAACACAAAGGTCTGAAAGAAGGTGAAATGGGAGTCAACTTCTTAATGGATCCATGGTTTGTTTGGTGAAGGTGAGGAGCTGATAAAAAAGAGTTTTTCAATTTTGAGGTGGGCTATGGAGCAGCAGCAGTTGTGTTTCCTTCCTCTCTTCTCCCAGGTCAACTAGGAATACCAAAGGAGATCACCTGGTACCACAGTAAGACAGGACTACAATGACTTAAGAAACCCACCAAATCACCAGTAAGTGCATATGGTTCATGGACAGAGAGGTGCCTAAGGAGAGACTGAGTGGCTAACAGTCTGGCAGTTTACCAGTTGAGGCACAATCTCCAATCTGTTCTTCCAACAAAAACACTGTTGAAGGAAAGAGAGGACTCCCCTAATAAGACTCACCAAATACAACTGTGAGTCTCCATTGCTACTGCCCACAGATACTGGAGCAGCAGAGGGGAGGCCCTATGCTGATATCAGGGGACAGAGAACTGCCCAGTAAACACAGAAAAAGATCTATACCTTGGTGGCCTAGCAGTGGGGCTGTGTGGTGGGAGACTTTCCACATTGTTTTCCTGAAGAAAGCATGGTGAACAATTGCCTCAGAAATTCAAGGACTGAGCAGTGCAGCCCAGCTTGGCAAAGAAGATGAATTGAGCTGAGAGCTTCGGATCCTTAGGGTGTAAGAGTCTCTTTGCATAACCACTGTGCTATCTCTCCCCCATCATGCTTTATCTCTTGGTCAGGAGTTAGTGATTAAGCTAAGAAGCCTACTTCTAGTTTAAAAGCCCTCAGGACCCCATAGCCTACAGGGAAGAAAAAGAACAAAAGAGACTTTAACAGCCACTATACTCCAACTCAAGGACTGAAATAATATTGAAATAACTGTTAATTTGCACAACTGTGAACTCTTTAAGTACCTTACTTAGACATAGTCAATCCAGGCAAGAATGATCAGTAATTTGAAAAGTACTGAGAGGGGAACCTCATAACATTCTATATAGAATGGTTAAATCAACAAAAGAAATATTGGAGCACAAGGACTGGCATAAGGACTCTGGTTCAAGCCCCTGGCTCCCCATCTGCAGGGGAGTGGCTTCACAGGTGGTGAAGAAGGTCTGCAGCTGTCTATCTTTCTCTCCCCATCTCAGTCTTTCCCTCCTCTCTCCATTTCTCTCTGTCCTAACAATGATGACAGCAATAACAACAATAATAATGACCACAACAACAATAAAAACAATAAGGGCAACAAAAAGAAAAACCTCCAGGAGCAGTGGATTCATGGTGCAGGCACTGAACCCCAGCAATAACCCTGGAGGCAAAAAAAAGTAATATTGGAGAAATGAACCAGGACAAAAGTGCAGCTAAAAGCCCCCCAAAAGTTGAAGCACAGGATAATGAGGTCAACATACAAACACTGGTTAAGGAAATAGTCACAGGAGTGAGTAAAGAGTTTGAAAGAATTATCATCAGAAATGCAGAAACAACAAATGAGACTCTGGAAGAAAACACTAATTATCTCAAGGTCATTAGAGAGCTGAAAGCTGAAATAGCTGAGCTAAGAACACAAGTAGCTGAACAAGCTAAAACAGTATCAGAACAGGGTAACAAAATAGATGAACTCCAGAAAACAGTAGAGGGGAGACAGAATAGAATAAATGAGGCTGAAAACAGAATTAGCAAGATCGAAGACAAATTAGAGACAACTAAAAAAAGAAGTAAGAGATCTCAAAAAGAGATTAAGAGAAACTGAATTGTAAGGTGTTCACTCAACCAGGTGTGCCACCACCCAGCCCTTTAAATGGTTATTTTTATGTTAAATGAATATTACCTTAATTTAAAAGAGAGAGAGAAGATGAATGGAGAGCATTGTGTATGTAGACAACTCTGTAGGAGACTTGCTATAACAAAGAATTGAACATTTAGGATTATGGCTTCAGAGGGATATGGGTCAAGCAAAGATCTTGATTTTTTTTTTAATGGAAGCAGTATGAGTAGATTTGTAAACTAATGGAAATGACCCTGTAGAAAGTAAAATTAATGACGCAAGAAAGACAAAAGAGATAGAAAAATCATTATGTTGTCTATACATTCATTGTCTTCAAAATGTCTCAGAAAGGGGCCAGGTGGTGGCACACCTGGTTAAGTGCACACAATACAGTGCACACGGACCCAGCCAGGTTCAAGCCCCCGGTCCTCACCTGCGTGGGGAAAACTTCATGAGTGGTAAAGCAGGGCTGCAATTGTCTCCCTCTCTTTCTCCTTCTCCTATCAATTTCTCTCTGTCTCTATCCAATAATAAATTTTTAAAAATACATATTTTGGGGCCAGGTGGTGGCACACCTGGCTGCGTACACATGTTATAATGTGCAAAGACCCAGGTGGTTCGAGCCCATGACCCCCACCTGCAGAGGGGAAGCTTTGCATATGGTGAAACAGTGTTGTGGGTGTTTCTTTGTCTCTCTCCCTCTCTATCACCCCTTTCCTCTTAATTCCTGACTTTCTCTATCCAATAAATAAGTAAAGATAAAAAGTATTTTTAATGTCTCAGAAACACTGCACTAGGTAATATTAAACCAAATGGCTACTATTTAATCTGGTTTTCCCACTATCTTGTGTGTCTTCATGAAGTCTCCTAAATCCATAGGAACTAAGTTTTTCCAACTGCAAAACAAAAGAACTGAACTAAATTTCTCCTATATATCCTCTCTGCCCCAGAACAGCATGATTCTCTGATAATTACTGATTTGTTTTCTTAGTAGAGCTAAGAGACCTTTATAACGTCTAATCTCCTCACATTCATATCTCTTGATCCACTCAAACTTCCTTTTAAAACATTCAAAGCTGTGCTGATTTATAGCACATGAAGTGAATGGAACACACAGGATGAGCAAAGAACTTAAGACAAGCTAGATGCAATCAGAGACATCTGGGTGCATTTAACACCACAGCTTAGAAACATCTGGGTGCTGTTAGTACTCTAGTTCTGGAAATCATACATTCCTAAATCTGACATTGCTTTGGATGAGCAACTTGCATCCTTAAGCTGCAGATGCCTCATTTTGGCAAGGAACTCTGATAAGCACAGGAAAGAGCAAAGAAGAAAATAAAAACCAGGACATTTCCAGCCTGTGATATTGAAGTGTCATCATATAAAAAGCTGGGAATGAAATAGCAATATTAGTGCTATTCATTGACAGACTACAGGTTTGTGATAACCCACTGGCTCACCAAATTCAAGGAGTCTGAACCGAAAATATCCATCTGCCATAATCCTGTTCCAAGGGATTTATCAGTTTTCACTATTGCTGTCAGCAGGGGCTGGGTCAAAACTTTGGAATCATTTTTGACTCTCTTTATCTTTCTACCCCCTTTCTGAATCCAATCATTTGTCGAGGTTTGTCAATTTCTATCCTCATCTTTTTCCCATCCTCCTTCTCACAGTCTCATTGCTCTTTCTATAGTATTCTCCCTTATTAATGTCAACTTCACATTTCCTGGGACTTGGATTGCTACCAACCTTTTCTAGACATTTAATTGTCCTCCTCACATTTCAATTCATGCCTATTTGCCAAGTTATCCTCATATGAGTCAGCACTAGACTCAAAAAGCCCTAAAACCAGTCCCTTCAATGAGATTACAGATCATAGGCTGAATGAACTTCTAGTGCCTGAGGCTAGTAAGCCAGTTCTAAACTGTAGCTTCTACATCCTTATTTCTAGGGTTCTAGGTGAAGTACTTTCACCTCCTTCCAAATGAAACAAATACCTAGCATAGTGATCGTGACAGTTTTCAAGATCATTTCTTTTCATACATCTATGTAATAAATTATTCAGACAGGAGCTTCTGCAACCACAGAGAAGAGTGATTACTGTAGAAAAAGCAAAGAGAGACTGTAATTTTGACTCCTAAAATGAGTCAGAACAGACAGTGTGGAGAGATTAGAATAGAAGTGCTAGCAGGTCCTTTGCTGAACCCTGGAAGTGTGACATCATTCCCTTCACCCAAATTCTCTGACTCATACAGTACATGACTTTATCAGTAGGAGCCCTTTCAGAGAAGCGCTTTATGTTGCTGGGAGTAAGGACATGATAATAGATCTGAACAGGCAGGCCAGATGGACAAAGGGCAGATCTAGAAACAGGGGGTAGCAAATTTGTCTGTTGAGGAAGTTGGTTTGTTACCTGCTGAGTGAATGGCATTACCCAGTGGGATCTGCCTTACAGAATCTCCAGTAAATTCCACACAGGTGATCAGTGCTTTTGGAGCTCTTTGGCATTTTTTCTATCACTTTACTTGGAAAATGATGGCTAATAGCACAGTTGTTTACACATGGGTACACTTTTTTTTTTTTAATCTCCTTGTGATAGCTGTCTGCACACCATTGCCGCCAGCAACCCAAGTCCCTCTTTCCTATCCTGCACAGGAGACTTTATACTCCTGGACCTCATATCCTTCTCGTTTGAAGTCCTTTGCTTTGCTGCAATACAGCTCATCCAGTCCAAGCTTCACCCTGTGTTTTCTTTTCCCATACCTTGAAGGGAAGACATCTAATAGCCCTTTTTCTCCTTCTGGCTTATCTCACTTAACACACAAGTCCTTCAAGTTCCATCCAAGTTATAGACTCAAGCACTTAGGCATTTGAAAAGATGCTAAAGACAGTGTTAGTGGTGTCACCTGGTTAATGATATTCTCAGTAGTCAGCCATATGTTGGATTGCTGGAATTTGCCCTTGAGAGAAAGGAAATAACAGACTTCCAGAAGATCATGTGGAGAACTAATGCTGGATTATATTTTTCTATTTCATTGTTTACAACTGGTTTGTAAGTAGGACAGCATGTATCTGTTTCAGATAAAATGCTGAGACAAGGTAAATGCTAATTGTGAGAAACGTCAAAAAAAAAAAAAGTTAGCTTTTTAGCCAAACTGGTTTAAAAGTTAAACTAGAAGGGGGCAGGGAAGGAGCCTCCCATGAGACAAGCAGAAAAACAGCTTATAAT
The DNA here is from genome assembly GCF_950295315.1 of Erinaceus europaeus. Classification (NCBI taxonomy): domain Eukaryota; kingdom Metazoa; phylum Chordata; class Mammalia; order Eulipotyphla; family Erinaceidae; genus Erinaceus; species Erinaceus europaeus. The sequence goes on along the minus strand of NC_080163.1, from coordinate 28,254,911 downwards.
CCATAAAAACACTGTGAATCAAATATTTTGGTAATCAAATGGGTGTTACACCTTTTTTTAAATGCCTATTTATTAATGAAAATGAGAGAAAAAGAAGCCAGAGTACCACTCTCATACATGTCTTGCCAGGATGGAACAGGAAAACTTGTTTTGCAAGTCCTGTCTAGTCACAGGTGCTATAATTCTTTTGTTTGTTTTCTTATAATTCTGGAAGTAGAAATAAAAAGTAGATGCAGAATTACAAAAGTCAATAGTATTCAGCAAGTTGGCTTTAGTTCTGTTGGCCTGTTCCTAGTGACTCAGGACAAGTGAGCCCATGCAAATTTAAAGAAAAAGTCAGGGGAAAAAAAAACACAGTTATGGGGGTTGGGCAGTAGCACAGCTGGTTAAGCGCACATGGCATGAAGCACAAGGACTGGCAAAAGGATTCCGGTTCAAGTCCCCAGATCCCCACTTGCAAGGGGGAGGTCACTTCACAGGTGGTGAAGCAGGTATCTATCTTTTATCCCCTCCTGTCTTCCCTTCCTTTCTCTATTTTTCTCTGTCCTGTCCAACAATAACAACAGCAATGGCAACAATAACAGTAATAACAACAACAAGGACAACAGAATGGGAAAAATGGCCTCTGGGAGCAGCAGATTCATAGTGCAGGCACCGAGCCCCAGCAATAACTCTGGAAACAAAAAAAAAAAAGAAAAAAGGAGTTATTTCAATTGTACTTCTAAACTCTGAACACTAATAAAATACCTATTAAAGTATAAGTTTTACAACTATTTAAGTGTTAAAGGCACTCTAAGAATTAGCTGAGTGGTGTTACATGTCCTGTTTGATAAATGAAGTAGAAAGCAAAAGGGAGGAACTGGGAACTCATTTGTGGTGAGTGGTAGAACTGAACAATACACACATCCTTCTGATCCATTTCCAGATGTGAATAGTGGAATTTTCTTACGTAGAAGGACCAAATTAATCAGGTCATTTCTATCTTCTTGTTATCTTTGAGTTGAGAGGCAAGAAGATAACATTTGAGAGAGATTTTTATTTTTATTGTAATCTGGTAAATGATGAAATAGCTACAAGAATTACTGACCGTGTCAAGGTTACTGATGGCTAACATGACAGGCCACATCATTCAGTATCATTCGGTGGTGCGTTTTTTTTCTTTCCTTAGTTCAAAATTGTGGTGATAAGATGGATAAGGTCATTTAAAGACGGTGACATGTGGTATCTGTTAACAAATGCTGGGTCGTATTTAAACCATGCTGAGAGCAACACAGAGGACAAGATGTTCTTAGCTTTTCAAGCTTAATATCTCTTCTGCTGTATAGATTTCCATCTCTTAGTTCTATTAGGTAAATTATATCTGACCTTTATAGCCCAGTAAAGGTAAATGTAATTTAAGAGTCTATGAGCATGTGGGGGAAGTCGTGCAGAGGTGGGTTTATGAAATATTGACACAGAAGGAATCAAAGAAATATCTCAAACTTAAATACATCAAGTCAGTTCCGCTGGGGACAGTGCAAGGGAGTAACAATTTTGTTCCTTTTTTTTTTTCCTTTCTGTTCTTTCTGTCTTCCTTCTGTTCTTTTTTTTTCAACTTTAAATTAAATGCCAGACCTGAAATCTACTCCCTTTATTTTTGCCCTGAAATATCCCCAGGGAATCATCCATTTCTCCAATCAATATATATTGATAATAGCACACAGTATTGCAAAGGCAAGGTGAGATGGACATTCTCTTCCATTGCAGTGTACATGTTGGTTCAAATTTTCAGAAAGAGATTCCTTTTTTGTTTTGTTTTTCATAAACCTTAGAAATATACATAAGCATAATTTCATTGTTTCCTCTCTTAAGAATCAACCCACAGAACAAGAAATGTATATAAAGATTGTTACAACACTTGTTATAATAACAATTGATAGTAATATCAGTGTTCCATAACAAAAGAATATTTTTATATTTACAATTAAATAAAATGCAGGCATTATAATCATGTTACAAGGATGTTACTACTTTAAAACAAGATATGTCTCTGCAGTTGGGCAGTAGCACAGCGGCTTAAGCACAGGTGGCACGAAGTACAAGGACCAGTACAAGGATCCCAGTTCGAGCCCCCAGCTCCCCACCTGGAGGGGGGTCGTTTCACAGACAGTGAAGCAGGTCTGCAGATGTCTTTCTCTCCCCCTCTCTGTCTTCCCCTCCTCTCTCCATTTCTCTCTGTCTTATCCAACAACAACAATAATAATAACCACAACAACAATAAAACAACAAGGGCAACAAAAGGGAATAAATAAATAAATAAATATTTAAAAAACAAGATATGGGAGAGTCGGCGGTAGCGCAGTGGGTTAAGCGCAGGTGGCGCAAAGCACAAGGACCGCGTAAGGATCTGGATTCCAGCCCCCCGGCTCCCCACCTGCAGGGGAGTCGCTTCACAGGCGGTAAAGCAGGTCTGCAGGTGTCTATCTTTCTCTGCCCCCTCTGTCTTCCCCTCCTCTCTCCATTTCTCTCTGTGCTATCCAATAACAACCACATCAATAACAACGACAATAATAACTACAACAACAATAAAAAAAAAGACAAGGGCAACAAAAGGGAAAATAAATAAATAAATAAAATTTTTAAAAAAAGATATGTCTCAATTGAGAGAGAGAAAAAAACATATGAAGAGGTCTCCATAAGGTTAACAGATCTAGATGAATAATGGGATTGCGGCTGGCTTTCAAACATGTCAAAACAAATATTATTATCATGCATTTGAAGATAATGTTTAAAAATCAATTTTATAACATACAGTATGGTATAAATAATGTCCGAGATTAGTTGGAATAGAAGAAACACATGTAAATGCAATCATAAATAAGACATATGTATATACATGTATGTGAGTGTATGTGTCTGTGTGTAGAAATGAGGAGAGCTAGGACTGAAAAGTCACAAAATTTAGACAGATATTATCTATATTAAACAATTATTGGCAATATTCAGGGCTAGGCAGTGGTTTACCTGGTTGAACACTCACATTATCAAGCACAAGGACTTGGGTCCAAGCCCCCAGTCCCTATCTGCAGGGATGGAGCTTCATGCACGGGGAAGCAAGTGAAGCAAGTGTCTTTGTCTCCTTCCCTCTCTATCTACCCCTCCCTTTGCAATTTCTCTCTGCTCTGTCAAACAGGAGAGAAGGAAGGAAGGAAGGAAGGAAGGAAGGAAGGAAGGAAGGAAGGAAGGAAGGAAGGAAAGAAGGAAGGGGAGAGGAGAGGAAAGGAGGGAGGGAGGGAGGGAGAGAGGGAGGGAGGGAATGAGGAAGGGAGGGGAAAATTGGCCAGCAGGAGTGCAGGAGTGGTGGAGGCACCTAGCTCCAGAAATACTGGCATTAAAAGAAAGGAAAAAAGAAAGAGAGAGAGAAGACAAAAAAAGTAGTTCTTCACACACATACAGAGTGTGTGTGAGTCACCACATCCTCCACCAAAGTTCTATGACACCCCCACTCCTCACCTCTGATAACCACCAGATAATTTTTTTTCCTTAGATCCCATTGTCATCTCAAAATCACGCCATGTCTTGGTTTGTTTCATTTAGTCACGTCTTTTTTTTTTCCAAGTAACTATTCCCCTGTATCAGTATCTTCCATGTGTCATCCTTATTTTTAAAATAAAGTCTCTCAGATGTTTTTTGGTTTTATTTAGCAATTGAATAAATCCATTCCTTCTTAATGTCATTCTTGCTGTCCACTGCACGTGGTACTACTTAATATTCATTGCTTTCAATGCTACCCAGAGCGCCTTCTGGCATCTCTAGTACTCTTTGACTCATTTCACCTTGTCTTTCATTCTATGTTTTCCTATTGTGTATGTGTGTGTTTTGCCTCTCTTTTCTCTAGAGCCTAATGCCAAATTTATTTTTTTGACGTTGATTATATAACAGTAAAACTTTCTGTGATCCTGCCTGAAATGTCTTCATTTGCACTGTCATGGTAAATAAAAACATTGGGTAGACATGTAGCTCTAGCTTTTAGAACATTTTCTCCGTGAATTTCCCATTACCGCTCTATCTAATCAATGTTACTAAAGAGAAGTTTGAGATCAGTCTGATGTTTTGTTTTGTTTTTTTCCCTTCTCTGGGAGCTTTTATCATTGCATCACTGTATTTGCTTTCCTGAAATGCCATGACACAGTGTCTAGATTATTTGATCATATTTGAATCTACTTAAAATGAGAACTTTCATTTTATTCCCAACTGTAGAAAATATTCCTACATCTTTGATTTTTTTTAATTTTTCACCTATTCTTTCTCTGTATCTCCTAACCAAAAAGCAAATGTTCCAAATTTATTTTCTTAGTTTCACTTTTTCTCTCATTGCTTTCTATTTCTATTTGAATCTTTCTAAAATCTAAACTTTCTAAGGTCTATTGTCTACCTTTTCTAAATATACAGTTTTCACTTTTCTTAGCATTCCATTTGTTATTGAATGCCACTGCATTTAATGAGGTGTAAGAATGAGTTAATTATATCTCAGTACAAGATATGACTTGAAATTAGAAAGTCAGAATTCAACCTGCACTCAGCATCATCAACTACAGGAGATCTCTTTCGTGTTCACCTAGCTTATGGGTTTTGTCAAGTCTAAATATATGGCTTAGAAACTGTGCTGAGGTCACCTGCCATAGAACAAGAATACTGTGTATACAGAAATTCTGGGTTTCCTCAGGTAAGCAAGAGGCTAGAGGAGGAAACAGACCCTATGAACCATTTTTCCTGACTTTCTTTTTCCCGAGTTCAGTCTCCTCACTTTTCTCTAAATTCCTGGTGCTAATAGAAGATAAAAAAAAGTCAAAGTGTAAAAAAAAAATACCTTTATTTATATGTGCAAAGCAAATTAACATCCCTTTTCTAAACATCTCATTCAGGACCATTATCTGAGCTATGATTTTATAACCTTATGTAGCCTTTTGTAAACACAGCATAAATGTCTAATTTACTCAGTCTTATAACAGATTTTAATATCCAAATGTTTAGTGTGTCAAGTACTCCTATCCTGTGAACCAGAGTTTCAGCATAAAGTACAGACAAAATGCTCACCCTCATGGAACTTATAGTCTCATGCAATAAACAAATGATATGTAAGACAAATAGACTATAAAAGAGTACAATTAAGTGGGGAAGGGAAAATAATGAGGTGTTGGAATTTTTAGCAGTAGAGATCAAGAAAATTCTCAATGAGATGATAACAACAAAGTAAAGGGTATAGGAATGGCCAGTCAAATGATTTAACTTTACATTGTTGGTTTCTAAATGTCTATCTGGATCTTACCAGTTCAATTTAAATAGCATTCTTCAGGAAAATAAGGGGTGTTTAATGGTCAAAATGTTCTTTTTTATTATTGTTATTTTTTTATTTTTTAAAGTATTTATTTATCCCTTTTGTTGTCCTTGTTTTATTGTTGTAATTATTATTGTTGTTATTGATGTCATCGTTGTTGGACTGGTAAGAGAGAAATGGAGAGAGGAGGGGAAGACAGAGAGGAGAAGAGAAAGATAGATACCTACAGACCTGCTTCACCACTTGTGGAGCGACTTCCCTGCGGGTGGGTAGCCAGGGGCTTGAACCAGGATCCTTATGTAGGTCCTTGCACTTTGGGCCACCTGCGCTTAACCCTCTGCGCTACCACCCGACTCCCTATGGTCAAATGTTCTTAAAGTGATCTTTAGAGCCAAGAGATAGCTGATGATTCCCAGAGCCTTCTTACACTTGCTAAAGACAAAAGAAGTGAAATTTTGTAGAAGAGGGACATACCCTCAATGTTTTGATGATCATATCCAGGAAGACTGAATACTAAGTTAAACTATGGTTCCTGGGTGATTATGATGTGTCAGTGTAGGCTCATCCCTTCTAACAAATGGCCCAGTCCACTCTGTTGGAAATGGTGATGATGGGAGAGGCTATGATTGCTCAGGAAATACAGAGAAAACCAGTGCGCTTTTCTCTCTGTTTTGCTGTGGCACTTAAAGTATTCTAAAAAAAAAAAATCTCATTACAAAATTAAGGAAATGGAGGGAGAAAGGTCTACTTGGTCCTCTGTAGTTGCTAGAATCTATTTTACAGGGAAAGTTCCATTTTTTAAAATTATCTTTTATGTATTTATTGGCTAGAGGCAGCTAGAGAGTAAAGGGGGAAACTCATGAAGCTTTCTCCCTGCTGGCAGAGACCAGTGGCTGGAACCTAGGTCCTTGTGCACTGCACTATGTGTGCCCAACCAGGTATGCCACCACCTGGTCCTGGGCAAGTTCCTTTTTTAGGACTGTTGATTTGAGGAAGTAACCCAAGGTTGCCTGCCTCGATTACAAACACCTGCTCTCTGCTACAGGCACCTGGTGGCTAGACCCATCTGCTCCACTAGAACATAGTGTCTGTCTGAATTCTGGGACAGACCATAAATCATCAGGACTTTTGGGGCTGGGCTGTGGTGCACCTAGCAGAGAACATACATTTATATGCTCAAGGACCCTGGTCCAATGCCTTGGTCGCCACCTGCAGCGGTAGTTGTTTCGTAAGTTGTGAAGCACTGCTGCAGGTGTCTCTCTTTCTCTTTCCCACTCTAGCTTCCCTTTCCTTCTCAATTTCTCTCTGCATCTATCTAAAAAAGAAAAGAAAAGAAAAGAAATGAGTCAGGCAGTAGCGCAGCAGGTTAAGCGCAAGGACCAACGTAAGGATTCCGGTTCAAGCCCCGGGCTCCCTAAGTGCAGGAAAGTCACTTCACAAGTGGTGAGGCAGATCTGCAGGTGTCTATCTTTCTCTCCCCCTCTCTGTCTTCCCCTCCTCTCCATGTCTGTCTGTCCTATCCAACAATGATGACATCAATAACAACAACAATAATAACTACAACAATAAAAACAAGGGCAAAAAAAGGGAATAAATAAATAATTTTTTTAAAAAGAAAGGAAGAGAGAAAGGAAGAAAAAAGAAAGAAGAATAAAGGATAAGAGCAGTGGATTTGTCATGCAGGCACCGAGCCCTGGAGTAACCCTATTGGCAATTTTAAAAAATTGCTAGGATACACATGCACACTATTTTTCTATTCTCCCAACAAGGTAGGAAAATCCTTTCAGATAGGAGTGAAAATTTTGCTCCCCACATCAGTTAATGGAGAAAGGAGGGGAAGACAGAGGCGGGGAGAGAAAGATAGACACCTGCCGACGGCTTCACCGCCTGTGAAGCGACTACTCTGCACGTGGGGATCCTTAGGCCAGTCTTTGCGCTTTGAGCCTTGCGCCACCTGCGCTTAAACCGCTGCACTACCGCCCAACTCCCCGCTTGAAGCAGGTCTACAGGTGTCTTTCTTTCTCTCCCCGCCTCTGTCTTCCCCTCCTCTCTCCATTTCTCTCTTTCCTATCCAACAACAACGACACCAAATAACAAAAATAATAATAATTACAACAATAAAAACAACAAAAGCAGCAAAAGAGAATAAATTAGTAATTTAAAAAAATAAAATAAATGCAGATGGTCTCATGGATTTTCCATTGAAAACTGTCACCAAAACAACAACTCTGGCTAACCTTAGACGAGCTCCTCCTGCCATCACTTTCTGTAATTGTCATCACAACTGAGAAAGTCAGGTCCTGCACCAATGTTACAATTAAACAAACTGAGGCTCAGAGGATTAAAGTAACTGATTGAACATGTGTGACTCTGTAGTTCTCTTTCTGAAGCTCTTGAAGCTAAGGAGAGGATCAAAGAACAGAGAGGCCATTTACCTTTATTCACCAGTTACTGAAAGTCCAAGAGATCATACTTAGGGCATCCCAACACACAGCTCCCCACTTTGCAAATTCTCATGCATTACAAGCATGGGACAATCATGCTCTTGTATCTTTACTCCAGCCACATTTACAAAGAGGTGAAGCTGAAAGAGAATGAGGTTAAATGGCTTCTTTTTTGTTTGTTTGTTTGTTTGTTTTTACCAGAGCACTGCTCAGCTCTGGCTTATGGTGGTGCTGGGGACTGAACCAGGGACTTTGGAGCCTCAGGCATGAGAGTCTCTTTGCACAACCATTATGCTGTCTACCCCTGCCCCTAAATGGCTTCTTTTAATAGGGCCCACAATTTCTTACTATTAGAGCACTTGAAAGGCCCTATTATTTTTCTGTTTCCCTTTAGGGGAAATAATAATCATTTTAATGGCAAGCAAACCACACATTGAGGCTAATAAGAAGAATGTCTAAAGGTAATTTTTTTTTTCCATTTTACAGGCCCTCATGCTGCTCATGTCACATGGCATATTACCAAGCACGCATGTCCTGCAGAACATGTCAAAACTGACAGTGTTGAATTTTCAGTAATTCTTTGCTGCTTCTGACTAGGCTTTGAACTTGACCTGGACAACTCTAAAGCAGAGTGCTGACATGTGGTTTCCCCTCCCTGACATGTGGTTGTTCAGGATCTGATATGTTATCTCTCAGCTAGTAGAGCAATCCTAAGGTTGATTTGGCATAAAGTACATAAAGGGCCCGAGTTATGTAATGCTATTAAATCAGAACCTGCCTAGGCATCTTTGGAAGGCTGTTAGCCTACTTTGTTCTGGGCAAATACAATTAAGGCCCTGGCCATTATTTACAGCAAATACCAGTGAAAATAACCTCCAGTTCCTGGGTTTATTAACATCGTTGCTGAAGGGGAAGGGGGAGGATCAATGTGGACCCTGCTCAGTCTTGCAACGTGCGCTGATTAAAACCCTACTTGTCATATTCTATATCGTTGTACTGTAGTTATAGTAAATGTTCCTTGTAATGCATTTTCAAGTACAAAAATTGCTTCAGAAAAGAGCATTTAGAAAACTAATTCTATTGAAACCAATGAAGTGTTGACACATTGCCTGATGCAGATTTGTTTAAAGAGGCTTGTTTTAAGTTATAAAAGTACAGTCCTGGAGGCAAAAATCAGTGACTCCTCAGTGTAGTGACTGAGAGAACAGTGAAGCAGTATGTTCAGCCAGCGACTCCCCCAACCCCACCCCACCCCCCACCCCCCACATTAATCCTTTCCCGTAATTCTACCCTAGTCACCTTCTCCCTTGCCTGACTCTATAGAATTTCAAACCTGCTGCCAGCCCAGGAACCCGCTCAGAAACCATTCATTATTCAAGCAAGGCATTTATAATGTTTGCTGATGTGTCGATGAATAGGAACACAGTGTAAATCTGGACTGAAGAGTGCTCTTTTTTGTCATCTAAATTGCTCCTATGTGATGTGTTCCATAAGCATTAGAAATCACCAGGGGTTTTGACACCCTCATCTTGGTGAATGTAGCATTTCACAGCACCCAACCCTGGGAAGGAAAAAAAAAAAGGCAGAGACTGTTTGCAGCTGAAAAGAGAGAGGACTGTAGCATTAAGTAAAAAGCTTATTATTTGCTTCAAACTAGGCCACTGGCTCCCACAGAAAGCCTTCAGTGCCTGCAGCCCCGACTAAAATCAAACAGAAAAGCTGGCCTCTCTTGCATTCTAAATAGTCTCCCGGTATAACCAAAGTAATTTAGTCAAGGGAAAATGTTAGTGAATGAAGAGACTGGCCTACATAGCAAGCTGGCCCTGTGGCACAAGTTAAGTCATGTCAGGGTAGAAGCATGTCTCAGGCATTGTCAGGACATGGCCGCATGTTTCAAAACTGCCTTTACCAGATGGTTCTAAGGAGTAGAAGCAAAGGTACATGTGGAAGAGGGATATCTGGCAGTGTGGGTGAAGACATACTTCCTTTTGTTCTTTAGTAAATAGTGGCCACCAACATTTAACAGTTGGCCACTGGGGCCAGGTGTTGGTGCACCTGGTTAAGCACACACACTACAGTTCACAAGGACTCAGGTTCAAGCCCCTGGTCCCTACCTGCAGGGGTGAAGCTTCAGGAGTGGTGAAGCACAGCTGCAAGTGTCTCTCTGTCTCTCTCCCTATCTCCCTGTCTCTCTGTCTCTCTCCCTCTCTATCTGCCCCTCCTCTCTCAATATCTCTGTCTCTATCCAATAGTAAACAAATAAAAATATTAATAAAAAAAAACAGTTGGTTGCTGAGCAGTGCTAAGAGGCTAATACTTGGTTCCTGCCTCATGGGGAAAATAAGTAAGTATGAGTCTTGTGAGACTAAGTCTTTGTTTCATGAATTTGTCGGATTCACTGTGTCTGTACTTAAGTGTCTGGAAACCAGACTGAGTATTTCCTTTCAAGTTGTGTCTGATATAATCAGGACAGCCAACATATCTTGTGCCATCAGATTTTGTTTTAATCGAAGTGAAAGTCGTGTAGCATTAAGGTAATCACTCTGTGGCATCTAGTACATGCCCAGAATGGTGCATTCACCTCTATCTAATATCAAAGTAATATCATCACTCCAAAAGAAAGTCTCTTAAATACTGAAACATTTACTAATGAGATAGAAGGGAGACTATACTAACTATTGAGAGCATTGAGTTCAACTAGTTCATTTCTCAAACAAACATCACATGTCACTTTAACATGGGACCTCACTTTTGAGAATCCAATGCTTTATCCACTGCACCACCTACACTGCCACAAAGGTCTTATTAAGCAGTTGACCCACCCCACTCTAATCTTCCCTTCTCTCAACCCCTGGAGATCCATAATCTCTATCCTGACTCTATATATATTTACTACCTTTTCACTTAGGAGAGCATTTTTAAGTTTTAATCTTCATTGTAGTGTATTTCAGTGCTTCATTCCTTGCCACAAGTAAACAACGTTCAACTATACAGCTTTATTTTCATCATGCCTTGGAGTGGGGCTATATTATATGTATTGAATATATAATCAATCAGCTATCCTAGGCTCTTAGACCTGGAGTAAACTATTGAGATCACTGAGTTCAACTTGTTCATTTCTCGAATGCAAGTGCTATGAGCTCTCATTATTTATATGCCTGTCTGTATTAGTCAGGGTTCTTAGAGGAACAGAACAGCAAGACGCACATAGAGAAAGGTTTGTTTAAGAATTTTCTCATAAAATTGTGGAAAGTCAGCAAATCCAGAATCTGATAAGGTTGGTCACCATGCTAGAGACTCATGGAGAGTTGCAGTGGAGTCCAAAGGCTATCCATTGGCAGAGAGGTCAATCTTTGTTTTCTTAAGACCCTCCACTAATGGGAAGAGGGTTTATGCTATGTTGTTCAATGTCTATGAATTTAAATTTTAATCTCACCCAAAAGTCACCATATAGAAACAGGTGTGCACCGTAGGGGGTTCACTTCAAAAGCGGTTAAGCAAGTCTGCAGGTGTCTATCTTTCTCTCCCCCTCTGTCTTCCCCTCCTCTCTTGATTTCTCTCTGTCATATCCAACAACAACAACAGCAATAACAACAACAATAAGCAACAAGGGAAACAAAAAGTGAACAAATAGCCTCCAGAAACAATGGAGTCATAGTGCAGGCACCAAGTAACCCTGGAGGCAATAATAATAATAATAATAATAATAATAATAATAATAACAGGTGTGCATAAATACACACAGAGACACACCTTTTAGAATAAAATTTGGCCAAATTTTTTGGCTACTGTGGTCCAGCCACCTCTGTACAAGCTCTGATTTCCCTGAAATGAATTCTTGAATTAACACCATGTGTGTGAGCTATATTTCATTCAACTCTGTCAGAGTAGCAACTTTTTAGTGACTTTTTGGTGAACAGCTAAAATTTACTTGTAAGCCCAACAGTCTAAGCTACAATACACAAACCCCACTCTCTCATCTGTGTTCATACAGTGAGCTGCCCAATGAAATTTTCTCAGATTTTCTCTCAGGCAAAGAAAGAAATACTTTGGTTAATTGGTATGGTCAAGTCTTTGAGAGAGAGACATGTTTTCCAGGACTACAATTTAGGGTTTCATGCTGATCTGGTTGACTCGGTTCAGTTAAGTTTAACCCACTACTGCAGTAGTAGTTATCCTTTGATCTGGAGTCTAGGCTGCAATGTGATCCATTTGGATGATTTTCTTATAATAGTCAAACAAGACAAAACCAAATCATCCCATTTATCTTAATGGATTTTTTTTCTCCCTCTTTTTCTTTTTAAATTATTTTATTTCCTTCTTTCTTTCTTTTTTAATTTTGTTTTAGACATGAGGACTTGCTGATTTGTTTTTGTTTTTTGTTTTTTGTTTTGTTTTTTTTTTGAGAAGAAAAAAGGACTGTGTATCTGATGGGCTTTGAAAAACTATCTGGTGTTTAATGTTATTGTGTTCTGTTCTCATAGTGGTGTGTTGAATCATATCTTAAAAGTTCAACAACCATTCAGCCAGTCACCACTCAATATATGTTTCATCATCAAAGATTTTGGTTTACCAAATGCTACCTAGAAACAAAGCCTACTTAACAAGCCTTTCTCCCTAAGGCTGCCTGTGCTGGCTGAGAAGGGTCTTCTAGCGTAAAATCTGTTTGTCTGACATTTATCACCACCCATTAGGGATCCAGCAGAACTTGTAACCCTGAAAATTACTGGTTGAATTACATAATTTTATGCAACAAAAGAAGCACAACAGTATTCTGGCTTTAAGATATAAGTCAGGGCACACAATACTTTCCTTTTATAAACACTCATACGTTGGCAATGAATGTGTGAACAGATAAACTTCATTTTAATCATAAAATAGGTGCCAAGAAAGTTGAATATTCACAGGTATTCTCTCAGTGCTAAAGACAGATTTCATCAGTGAAATCAATCTTGGGATGCATTTTACCAGTGAGTATTCATCCCAGAGCTCATGAATTTAGCAGGTAAGGAGTTGTTGTTGTTGCTTTTGTTGTTTATTTTTTTTTTGTTTGTTTTAGAGGAACACACACCTGTATTTAGCAGTTTCACAAGCTTAAACAGCGTTATTAAAAGCCTGGACGTAACTTGTACTTACCGCTTTTAGAATAACAATGTGCCTTTTTCTTTTCACTTAATAATGATCAAGATTACTACTATGAAACACATCAGTATACTGCTTTACACAATAGTCATAAACAACCTCTCCTCAAATGCATTTTGCTTTTGTACTTCGGTGAACAGCTCCGTGTGAGTAAATGATCCATCCTTGAATCGTGTATACAGAGAGAAGATCAGCTTTGGAGTGTTGTTTTAATAAACTGGAAGTCTGCCAACATTCTCTGGGAAGAGGACGAAGACATTAATGCTAGCATGCAATCTAGCCCGTGTTTGGATTTAAGGAGGAATTTAATCTCCTTGACTCCTTTCCCTCCCCTTCCCCCTTTCCAGCCCTTTCTTCCCCTGATACACAGTCTCTTTTCATGGAGTTAACTCAAGCTATCTTAAACAGCATGAACTAATAAAGGATGGCATTTTTAAAAGGGGAGGCATTCACAAGCATTGGAATGTGGAACATTTAAATTCTTTCTATGGTACTTAGATTAAGAGAGTGGTGATTAATGAGTTTATGTTATCTATCAAAATGCTTCCATCATGCTGCTGATGTGACATGGGATTTATGGTAATGAAAAGCCTGCAATCCATCCCTGGTATCTAAAGCTATCAGCTCCACATTCATATAGAAAGCACTAAATGATGTGGCCCAGGAGGTGGCGCAGTGGATAGAGCCTTTGACTCCCAGGCATGAGGTCCTGAGTTCGATCCCTGGCAGCACATGTACCAGAGTGATGCCCGGTTCTTTCTCTCTCTCCTTCTATCTTTCTTATTAATAAAAAAATAAAATCTTAAAAAAAAGAAAGAAAGAAAGCACTAAATGATATATTTGTAGCTATCTGAAAGCAAGATAATTTTTAAGAGTTTATGGACTGCCAAAAGAGAACGTTCTTAAAATATAGGAAATAATTTTCTTTTTTTTTTTTATTGTTTTAGTAGTTATTGTTGTTGTCGTCATCATCATTGTTGGATAGGACAGAGAGAAATGGAGAGAGGAGGGGAAGACAGAGAGGGGGAGAGAAAGATAGACAGCTGCAGACCTGCTTCACCGATTGTGAAGTGGCTCCCCTAGAGGTGGGGAGCTGGGGGCTTGAACCAGGATCCTTACGCTGGTCCTTGTGCTTTGCGCCATGTGGCTTAATCCATTGCGCTATCGCCCAACTCCCAGGAAATGATTTTCTATCCAACCTATTGCAAACATCCTACTACAAATATCAATTTCTTCCTGGGGGGAAGAAATATATTGAACAGATGACAGTCACATGATAGGCTAGTAAAGATCAGTGAATTTCCCATAATTTTTACACACATTTGTAATACATTTTCAAAGGGTTATACGGATTTTCTTGGGAAGAATTTGTAATTTTTCTTTGTGCTACACAGTTTAGAAAAAAAGAAATCCACTAGCACCTTGAAAAAAAAAACTCACTTGGACCCATCTGTCAGGTGATAGTAACCCATGTAACCCAGTGAAAACTTTCCTCCGTTCTCAGCAGCTGGAGAAAAATATACAACATCCATCCCTTCCCTTCATTAGACAATTATTTCTATTTCTACAGGGCCTTTCTTCCAGAAAGAATAAAAATGTGTTTTTTAAAACCTGGCTTTGTCTTTTTTCCTAACATCCTCTCAAAATGGAGCCCAAATATAGACAGAGGGTGCTTCATCCTCACAGGGATGATGTGGATTCATGTCTTCAAGGAGAGCAGGCCTGATAACATTCCTAAAACAAAGTATCTCAACACGCTAAGGGTGTTGATTAGAAGTGAGTGTGATCAGAGAAATTTGTTTTGGCAAATAGAGAAAATACTGAACTTCACAACTAACTGACTTTTTTAAAAAATATATTGGAAAGAGTAAGTGTATGTTTATAAAAGTCCCTGACTCCATTACATTCTGGTATGCTTTACTGAATGGGAGGGGAAGGGGAGGAGTTATGAAGAGGATAGAAATGTTTATATAATCCTCCTAGATACTATTGGGTTTTTTTTTTTTTTTTTTGGTATGGTCTCTTGGAAACAGTGGTAAAAATCTCTGTTCTTTACATCACAGGGACCTCTCTATATTCTTTTAGTGAAGAGATATTTTAGTCAGGGTCATCCACATGTCAGGCATTAGGTGCCTACATTTTAAGGGAATTCATTTTTGTATGCTTTGGAAAGCAGACAAAGAACCCTGCAGGGGGATATTTTTCTTAAGGCAAAATTTCTACCTCCAGAGTGTGGACACAAGCTTGGTGTGTTCCAGAAACAGCACAGGCTTGTATTCCTTTGCCATTTTCCTGCCGCTTTTGCTACTTCTGCCTTGTAGAGATGTAAAGAGTTGAGAAATATAGCTAAAGAGAAAGGAATCCCAGAGGCCACAAGGCACAAGGCGAGTGATAACAAGCAAGTATGTGTGTTCCTTCCTACAGGGCTGGGTTTGAAGGGGGTGGGGAATCTCTCCTTGAAATTACAGAAACTGCCTGTGCAGCAAATGGATTCTCTTCCCCCTCCTCCCATGACTCACACTGCAGAAAATGCCATCTATCAAAATGCTCTTAAAAGCAGTCCCTGATGATGTTAGAATAAAAAGGCTGTTATGACAACTGTGAGGTGGGAGGAGCCTCTTTCCAGCCAGCTGTCTTGTCAAGAGTGGGCAGCAGAGAGCCTCTAGATTAATAAGGTCACACCAGGAACCTGGCTCCCATTTAGTTGAGAGGTTCACTTTCTGTAGCCCTCCCCAACCCACTTCCAGGTGACCCCCAGCTTGGCCTGTAGAGCGGAAGTCATAGGAGGGCAAATGTCATTTCCTATTGACTAAATCTTGCTCTCACTCTTGCTCTCTCTCTCTCGCTCTTGCTCCTGCTCACTCTCTCTTTCTCATCTCTTATTTCTGATCTCATTGGACTAGCTTTAACCCCGCCCCAAACATCATTTTTGTTTCTCATAAATTGTCCAAGATTAAGCAAGATGAGGATCCATTTCCAAGTTTTAAAATTATTTTTCTAGTATGCAGTGAGGTTGCTTTCAATTTTGTAAAAATCCTATAGTGTCAGTATGATGATCCTGATTATGGTCTTTGTCTCATAGATCTTTGGTATTAGCATGCAATTAATCCTTTTTTATGTTTTATTTGTTGCCAGTTTAACAAAGAAACTTTAATATATAACCTTCTTTTCAAGTTGAGCCCTTTTTTTCCCTACTATCAAGGAGGAAAGAGTTTTTTTTGTTTGTTTGTTTCCAGGGTTATTGCTGGGGCTTGGTACCTACACCATGAACCCTTTGCTCCTGGAGCCCAATTTTCCCATTTTTGTTGCACTTGTTGTTTTTATTGTTATTGTTGCTATAGCTATTGGATAAGACAGAGAGAAATCAAGAGAGGAGGGGAAGACAGAGAGGGGGAGAGACAGATTGACAGCTGCAGACCTGCTTCACCATTTGTGAAGCAACCCCTCTGCAGGTGGGGAGCCGGGGGCTTGAACCAGGATCCTTACATCAGTCCTTGAGCTTTGCGCCATGTGGGCTTAACCCAATGCACTCCCATCCAGCCCCCGATTTTTTTTAATAATTGTTATTAGTGATTTAATAATGATTAACAAGGTTGTAAGGTAACAGTTTTTCTTTTTTTTTTTTTTAGTTGTCACTAATTTTATCACTTGGGTTCAGTGTCTGCATAATCAATCCATTGCTCCCAGTGTCAATCTTTTTTTTTTTCCTTTTTCTTCCCCCCCCCCCTTTTCCTATATATTTTTCATATAGACAGAGAGAAATTGAGAGATAAAGAGGAGAGACAATGGCAGTACACTTCATGACTCTTAAAGCATCCCCCTTCAGGTAGGAACCAAGGACTTGAAACCAAGGTCTTGCACATTATAATGTATAACCCCTACAGGTGAACCATAGCTTGTTCTCAGGGGAAAAAAGTTAAGAACTGATAATATCTGGTAAATATTTAATAAGAAAGAAGGTATAAATGCTCTTAAGAAAACTTCTTGGGGTGAGGTGATGCCACAACTGGTTAAGTGCACACATGACAGTGTGCAAGGACACATGTTCAAGTCCCTGGTCCCCACCTGAGGGGAAAAGCTTCATGAATGTGAAAGCAGGGCTGCAGGGGTCTCTCTTTCTCTATCACCCCTTCTCAATTTCTCTCTATCTCTATTCAATATTAAATAAATAAAATATTTTTTTAAAGGAAGGAAGTAAAAAAGGAAGGCAGGAAAGTTCTGTAGAGACTGGTTTGTGGCTCAAGCTTCCAGACCCCAACTGCAGGGGAACAGTGAATTCATGCTGGCAGTAGAGGAAAAAATGAGGAGGATTTCTCCTACAGAGAAGTTATTCCATTTGACAAAGGTGTCCAGACTATTAAATGGGGAAAGGGGAGTCTTTTCAATAAATGGTGTTGGAAAAAAATGGGTGGAAACATACAGAAGAATGAAATTGAAGCACTATATTTCACCAAACACAAAAGTAAATTCCAATGCATCAGGACTTGGATGTCAGACCAGAAACTATCAGATACTTAGAGGAAAATATTGGCAGAACTCTTTTCTGCATTGTTGTGTGCTTCACAATGGTTTGGTCTCGCTCTCCCCCCACCAGGAGAATTGGTTTGGCCCTTGCTAGTTTCTCGCCTCTCTTTCTCCCTGCCCCCTATGCTAGGTAGTTCCAGAGTTCTGGCCACAGCTGCCAGAAGAGAAGGAGGCAGGACAGATCTCTGTGGTGATTGGTTTGCGTTAGTTTTATGAATCATTGTTCGTGAATAAAGAAATACAGCTTCACTGCCCAGCCGTGTGTCTCTGGTCGTCTCTGTTACGTCTCTGTTGCCCATGAAGCCAGCCTGGTCAAAACAACACTGCATAAATTTTAAAGACATCTTCAATGGAAAGAATCCAATTACCAAGAAGACTAAGGCAAAAAAAAAAAAAAAAAACAATGGGACAACATCAAATTGAAAAGCTTCTGCACAGCAAAAGAAGCTACTATCCAAAAAAAGAGACCCCTCACAGAATGGGAGAAGATCTTTACATGCCATACATCAGACAAGAGGGTAATAACCAAATATTATATAAAGAGCTTGCCAAACTCAACAAGAAAACAAATGACCCCATCCAAAAACATGAACAGAATATTCACCACAGAAGAGATCATTAAAGTCGGGAAACATATGAAAAAAATGCTCCAAGTCTTTGATTGTCACAGAAATGTAAATAAAGAAAGACAACAATGAGATACCACTTCACTCCTGTGAGAATGTCATATATCCGAAAAGGTAGTAGCAACAAATGCTGAGAGGCTGTGGGACAAAGGAACCCTCCTGCACTGCTGCTGGGAATGTCAATTGGTCCAGCTCCTGTGGAGAGCAGTCTGGAGAACTCTCAGAAGGCTAGAAATGGACCTACCCTATGACCCTGTGATCCTTCTCCTGGGGATATCTTCTAAGGAACCCAACACACCCATCCAAAAAGATATATGTATATCTATGTTCATAGCAGTACAATTTGTAATAGCCAAAACCTGGAAGCAACCCAAGTGTCAAATAATAGATGATTGGCTGAGCAAGTTGTGGTATATATATATACACAATGAAATACTACTCAGGTATTAAAAATGGTGACTTCACCATTTTCAGCCCATCATGTTAAGTGAAGTAAGAAACAGAAGAATGAATATAGTATGATCTCATTCATAGGCAGAAGTTGAAAAACAAGATCAGAAGAGAAAACACTAAGCATAACCTGGATTGGAGTTGGTGTATTACACCAAAGTAAAAGACTCTGAGGTAAGTGGGGAGCGGGGGAGTACAGGTCCTGGAAAAAGATGACAGAGGACCTAGTGGGGGATGTAGTGTTATGTGGAAAACTGAGAAATGTTATGCATGTACAAACTATTGTATTTACTGGCAACTGTAAAGCATTAGCCCTCCAATAAAGGAAAAAAATGTTAAAAAAAAAAAGTTTGTTTTGGACACATTCTATATATAAATAAAATTACACAGTTTAAAAAAAAAAGAAAGAAACGTTATTCCAGGACATCACCCTAAATTCAGATAATTATTCTTCTAGATAGTTAAGAGATGGAGGAGGGGGGCCTCTCTTGAAAACTGCAATGTTGGACTGGAGAAACAGCTCATGTGGATAGTGTGCTGTTTTGCCATGAATGTGACCAGATTCAAAACCACTCTGCATGGAAGGAAACTTTGGTCCTATGATCTATTTCGCTCTATATCTAAAGAACAGGAAGAAAGAAAAGAAAGAGGAGGAGGAAGAGAAGGACAACATCTAGGTCAAGGACAAGGACAAGGATGAGAGGGGATTCCTTTAGAAAGCTGAAGTGCTTCTTTTATGCTTTAGAAATGTCTTCAAAGATTCAAGTCCAAAAGCAAAATAAATAAATAAGCCAACGAGATAACACCAAATTGTAGAGTTTTTGCACAACAGAAGCTACCATCACCCAAACAGCATGACATACTTCAGAATGACATATCTTTACACAACATATTTCAGATAAAGGACTAAAAACCAAAATACAGAAAAAAGCTTAGTAAAATTATTAACAACAACAACAAAAAATAATAAAACAGCTATGCCATTAGAAGATGGGATGAGGACATAGACAGAAACTGCACACTGGAAGAGGTCCAGAGAACCTACAAACACGTGAGAGAATGCTCAGTCGCTCATTATGAATACTACTCAGCTGTTAAAAATCATGAAGGTATCTCCTTTGCCTTGTCTTGGCTGGAACTTGAAGATGTCATGTTAAGTAAAATAAATCATAGAGAGAAAGGCAAATGCCAGATGATCTTACTTATAGGCTTAACCTAAAAATAAAGACACAAAGGGAAATCACAAAGAAAAGTTTAGACCGAGTGTGATGTATTATACCAAAGCAAAGGCCTCTGGGAAAGGATAGGAAGTATGGGGTGGAGAGAAACTTGAGGTCCTGTTGCATCCCTCCTCCCCGTAGGTGGGGAACCCCAGTCCTTGCACAAGGTAACTTGTGTGCTCAATCAGGTTTGTCACCACCTTCCCCCAACGCCCCCCCACACACTAAAATTTAATTTTAAATATCATGTAAATTTTATTCTTAGTTCAATTTATTGAATTCCTGTTCTCATTCACCTAGACTTAGACCTAGCCCTGACCCTGCTTTGAGAGAAAAATCAAGACAGAAAACAGTCTCATTGGCACAAGTAATTTTCTTTCCTTTTTTTTTTTAAAGTATTTAGAATTGTTAGCATTATAACATTTTATATATATATATATATGTATATATATATATATAATTCAAATGTGCACCATTATAAAGCAGCATCTGTATGATTCTCAAGTTTACCAATCTGATTCTATCTTCCACCATCTAATAGATATCTTTCACCCAGTTTCCCAGCCCCCTTTTCGTTTCCACTGCTAATTTCATTTTATAATCTAAAAGTTTCTTTTTATTCCTTTTATTTCATGAAGATTTTTTGTTTGTTTCTATTATGTATTCCATGAGAGTGAAATTAAACATTGTCTTTTGTTATCTGATCAACTTCACTCATGACCGTAAACTCTCTAGGTGAATCCATCCATGCTGGTACATATAGCAAGATCTCAACTTTCTTTTTTTATATAAAAATTTTGGAGTTTTAATTTAAATGTTTTTTTTAATTTGTTTATCTTTATTTATTTACTGGATAAAGACAGCCAGAAATTGAGAAGGAAAAGGGTGACAGGAAGAGAGACAGAGAGAGACACCTGCAGCCCTGCTTCACCACTTGCAAAGCTTTCCCCTTGAAGGTGGGGACCAGGGGCTCGAACCTGGGTCTTTGAGCACTGTAACATGTGCGCCCAGCCAGGTGTGCCACCACTCAACCCTGAGTTTTCATTTATATGGCTGCAACTCTTTAATATATTGAGGTCAATTTCACCATCAACTTAGGTGCATCTGTGTGTGTGTGTGTGTGTGTGTGTGTGTGTGTGTGTGTGTGTGTGTGTGTGTGATAATCTCCCATTCTCCATTGTAAAACTGTTTTCCTGCATTTCTCTCATGTAAAATAATATTTTAACAATACAGCATGTTTATCTACCAAGTGTATGTTAACTCATTTAGTCACTATATCAACTCTGATAAATACAGTATTATAGTTTATTTCAGATACATAGGAATTGAGGTACAGAGAACCAAAATGCCAGTGGTCATGTAGCTAGTAAGTGGCAGAGCTGGAATTCAAATCATGTTTCTGCATGATCCTGAGTAACAGAAAAACAGTAATTGAGGGTCAGCTTTGGTAGCTGGGCTCAAGAGGGCCCTTAGGGGAAAAAAAAAATCTGGGACGGTGGGTAGATAGCATAATGGTTATGCAAACAGACTCTCATGCCTGAGGCTCCAATCCCCTGCACCACCATAAGCCAGAACTGAACAGTGCTCTGGTTAAAATATATATATATATATATATCTACTCCAAATTAGCTTGAAGATCTGAATCCCTGCAGACTTGTGAAATGGAGAGAAAGTACTAGATAGTCTCACAAAAGTCCAACAGTTGTGCTTGACAGAAAAACTGCTTTGGAATAAGGTACCACATGGGAAGTTAGAGCTGACTGGACTACTTCTGGTCAGATGCCCATCTGAGATATACATCCACACAAACACACAGTCCCTGAGGGCTAGAGAGCCCACATAACTAGAAAGCAGAGTACTTTACCTCAGGTTAAGTGCACGTGCTCTGGGGACTTCATAGTTGAATTTCAGCTCTGCTGCTTAATATTTTATTTTGGACCATGTGATTTATTTTGCCTCAAATCCCACATATACAAAGAACCAACTGTAAACATATAAAATGAAATAACTTACATGAACAGATTAGAATACTGCATGGGAAGTATAATTTTAAGTGCTTGTTACTATATTGGTGTTCCTAAGAGGAATACAGGGAACCAGTGTGAGCATCCCAAATTGATGAAAATTTGTAACAAATGGCAATATATTTTAAGTCAGAAGTGATTAAGTTTACCTTGACAAGTTTATGTTTTCCATCAAAAATGAAACATTCGAAACTGAGTTCAGTTTAATTACAGAGCCATAAACTTGTATTTTGCTTCACTTGGTCCATTGTAAGACAGCTCTCTCCTGTTTTGACATATTTTGGGAGCAGAGCCAATGACTGCCCTTTTTCTAGACTATATTTTCAAAGGTGTTTGTAAATTTGAAGGACCTGGGAGATAGAGATAGTGTTTCCCATCAAAGAAAGCAAGCTATGTTTGTTTATTGGCCAGTTGAGTGAAGAGAAACATTTTTTCCAGGCTTGATTCCCCAGGACCACATTAAAACAAAGACAGAGTTGTGTGGTGCTCTGGTCTCTATTTCTGTCTCTGTCTTTCTCATAAAAATAAAAATAAATCTTAAAAAAAAAAAAAGGCAGTGTCTCTCTTTAGGGCAAAGTTTAGACAGGCTTACTTCCTATTAGAAAGGATTTTGACTCCCCAAGCTCAGGTTTCCTCTCCAGTAATACAATTCATTATGAGTGTAGGAATCACCTTGTGGGAAATGGGGCATAGGGAAGTGAGGCAAATTCCTTACTCTGGCTGCTGCTATTTTTGTGAATAATAAGAGTTCTTAGTCTCTGGCCCAAGTGTATCAGGCTTTCTGCCAGAATCCATAAGCTGGCAGGCTAACTTGTTAGCTTGCAAGTCAGGTAAAATATCAAGGTCTTTCCATCCTCTTTAGTATATTATAAAGATCCTAAGTAAATCCAATTCTTAAATATTTTGAAACACTTTTTACTTTTATAAGATTTTCACTATTTTGTTCTTTAGCCATTCAAATATGTATTATTTGTCTCATACTTTATCTATAGTGTAGCCTATAGAAAGTAATATATTCTTATTTGTTTAAGCAATAATTAAAGGTTTGTGACAGTGAACAGAACCGTCCAAATGTGGCAGATTCTGAACACATACTCAGCCCAAGAGCATATAATTACCAAACTGAGAACACTGCAGAATACCAGTTTTCAAGGGGTGAAAGCTCCATTTCTCCACCATCCACATTCAGATGAGGTAATGGAATCAGAATGTATTAACATTTCATGTTCAAGATGGCACTTTGAAGAAAATAACTTCAGCAAATGGTGAATTCAAGACAACTTTAACATCCATTATTTTATTATCTCTATTAAAAACAGTTGGTTCATATTTTTAAGCTTATTAAAATAAACAGAAAACAAATTCACTGGTTTTTAAATCATACAATGAGATCGCCAAAGCAAATATGCAAGATATTGTATCCAAACCACCACAAATATTGAGGAAAGGAGTCAACATTTTTCTCCAGCTCTATCCAAGCTTGGTCATTCTGGAATAACATGTTTCTGCCATCTGCCCATTTGTGAATGACTTGTAGAAAATGACATCTAATAGCACAGCTATATACAAGATACTGGGTACTGTACAGCAAACCCTAACAAAAGGACTTTTCAAAGTTAACCCAATTACCAAATAATGTGATGATAACATTAACTATCAATTGTCTTTTTGAACCCTAAGACAGCAGGAACCTCACATCTTCACTATAGAGCCTCTACTTCCCCCAGTCCTGGAACCCTTGGATAGGGCCCACTTTCCCGTATGCCTCTCCCAATCCATATCAAATAATATTGCATCTGCCGATCACAACCTAACCAACACAACGATTACCACCTCAACATGCTTCACTTCAGAATGTGTCCAGAGACTTCACGTGTGGAATGGCAACCCTTCAGCTTCATTACTCGGGTGAGACCTTTCCTTTCATAGTACACTCTAATTCCATCTCAGGTGGTTCACTTTCTAACAAAGTCCCAAAACCTAGATATACACCAGTTTCTGTGAGAGAGAGCTTATGTGCACACGTATCCATAAACTACTGCAAAATATATACCTGAAAGCAGAAGTACACTAGAGTTTGCAGTGAGTACCTCCCTAACACTTCCTCTCCACTATTCCAAGCTTTGGGTCCATGATTGCTCAACAATTTGTTTGGCTTCGTATGTTAACACTCTTTTCAGTCACCAGGTTCCAGATGTCATCAGGATGCTGGCCAGGCTTCCCTAGACTGAAGACCCCACCAATGTGTCCTGGAGCTCTGCTTCCTCAGAGACCCACCCTACTCGGGAAAGAGAGAGGCAGACTGGGAGTATGGACTGACCAGTCAACGCCCATGTTCAGCAGGGAAGCAGTTACAGAACCCAGACCTTCTACCTTCTGCAGCCCTCAACGACCCTGGGTCCATGCTCCCAGAGGGATAGAGAATGGGAAAGCTATCAAGGGAGGGGGTGGGATATGGAGATTGGGTGGTGGGAATTGTGTGGAATTGTACCCCTCCTACCCTATGGTTTTGTTAATTAATCCTTTCTTAAAAAAAAAAAAGAAAGAAAATGACATCAAAAATAACTTGATGGAGGTAATTAAAGCTAAGCAGTCTTGGCTACTTTCAGATGTCATAATAGAAGGGTGAAATTATATACCAGACATAGTTGTTTTCCAAAGAGGGAAACATAAAAATTAAAGGAGACGAATTATGATGTTATGACAGCAGTATTTTACTGAGTAAGGCCGTGAATACTGTGCTGCTGAGACAAAGCTCTTCATGCCCTGCTGTTGGGAGTTGCCGCTTCTCTCTGCTTTATTCCTCCTCCACTCTCCTAACTTGGTTATTATCAAATACATTCATCTTGTTTAAATAACATGGTACTTAACCTCTCTTTGATGTTGAGAATGTAGGGCTGCTGAGGTTACAACCAGAAGGGTATGAGAGAGGGTGAGAGAAACAGGCAGAGAGGAAAATAGAGAGTCCATGTGTACACTTCATAATAACCCAACACATTTTGAGTTAAAAGTGTGGCTTCTCTTTCTGACAGGAAAAAGTTAAACTGACAGTAGATATTGTAACCTGAAAAAACTGTGGACAGGGACAGCTATGTAGAGGTTGGCCATTTATTGGGGATTTTAGTGTACTTAGATCGTTATATTGTCCTTTGACTGCTCACCACTCCTAGTGTCCATTTAAACAACTCACCTATAACCATGAACATTGAAAGAAAGTCTAGTAAAATGAATCAAATTCAGAATTCATTTTCTATAGACTTGTAAAGTTTTCAGAGCTATCCATATGCCCAAATTATATATTTTTAAAGGGGGTTGGTAACTCAAATGATACTCTTGAGAATCACTGTTCTTGTTTGTATCAGTTGGTTTGCTTGTTGTTGCCCCAAAGAAACTTGCATAAATTAACTTCAGACATGGGGGTTATTGAAAAGACACACAAAGAATGCTATTTATCATAATCTTTCTACTTCATAGAGCTTTAGCTCCCTGGGATAAACAGTGAGCCTCATGGAACAAGAGAGCTGTAGCTCCAAATGTTTATGGAATGAATCTGAATTTACTTGGCCCACTTTTTTTGTTTATCTAGAAGTTTTTTTCCCAGCTGAAAGGAGGGGCAATATTCTGCCAATTAATATGGAATACTTCTGTTAGTCAGGATTTGTTTTAAGCTATTACACATGCCTCCCCAACTTTCAGCCCACATGTGACCAGTTTTGACTAATACTTTGGGTTACAAATAAAAATAAGGGTTGTGTGTATGTAGTTTATGTCATAATAGTTATTTGGTATCTGTGATATCCCAGTCACCTAAAAGTATAATAAAATGTTCAAAGTTCACAAGAACTTGAACTCAGATGAACCAAGATTGTATAGATTTTTCTTTCCTGTGGTTCTATACATACTAGATTTTCCCCCAAGGTTGAAACTTTGACTACCAATAGGTTACATCCTTCTAGTTCTGAAACCAGATAGGCAAATACTGTTTCATCTTATTAAAGAAAAGGTCTCAAGGAAAAATTCTTATTGATAGGCCTGTGTCATGTGACCAGAGAGGGAACTAATACTTGAATATCCTCCTGAGACAGACTGAAGAAAATCTCCTCAAACAAGAAGGGGCTGATGTAAAAACAATAGTTATCTCATCTTGTGGGGGAAAGGTTTAGTTTTTTTCTAAATTTAGTGTGATATCAACTATAGAGGTCTTACTAAATCACCAATAATAAAAAAAAAGTTGAAAAATAAGAAAATGCAAAGCAGAACTTGAACTGGGTTTGGTGTATTACACCAAAGTAAAAGTCTCTGGAGTGGAGGGAGGATTTTTTGGGTCCTAGAACATAATGGCAGAGGAGGACATAGAGGGGGTTGAATTGTTATGTGCGAAACTGAGAAATGTTGCATACGTACAAACTACTGTATTTTACTGTTGACTATACACCATTAATACCCCCACTAAAGTAAAACACACACATACACAATATATATCATGGCAGTCAGTCTGTGTGAGAATGAACCTCCAGGATATTTTACTTAATGTGGGAGTTATGGGTAAGATAGGCAACTGAAACTTCTCAATTCAAGGTGCAGGCTGTCCAGTATTTAATTCAAATTATCTTTGATTTAACAGATAAGAAGACAGAACCCAAAGAAAGAAAATACTGTCTACACACATAAATCTTAGACAGTGGTGGCTTACTTAGGCTATGTAATGAATACAGAGCAATATACACTATTATCCCTATTTTTAATAAGTGATGAATTATTTATCAAAATATAAATATATATCATTTTATTTCTTCTTTTTTTAATCATTTTACTGGGAGGTTGATGGTTTACATTCCATTGTTGGTACATGAGTACCATTTCTTGCCTCTCCATGCTGGGTATCTGTAAAACACTCTCACCCACAACTTGGGTGCTTGTCCACTATCATACACACGACCCCAATACTCTCTCTCTCTCTTTTTCTCTCTCTATCTCTTTCCCTCCTTCCTAAGAATTCTTTGCTTTGGTGCAATACACCCCAGTGTTTTACTTTTCTGTGCTTGTTTCTTAAACTTAGGTGGAACTCTAAGTGAGATCATCTAGTATCTGTCCTTCTAAATATTATTTCTCCAAGTTCTATCCAAGTTGAGGCAAACAGGATGACTTCGTCATTTTTAACACCCTAGTTGTATTCATTTCTGTATGTATACCACAACTTTCTTATCCACTCAACTGTTTTCAGACATCTAAGTTGTTTCCAAGTATATCCTCCTTGTCACTGGTCTTAACAAAATAGCTCCAGTCATCACACCTACACTTGAGGCTACAAGAAATCAGGTCAAGTCACTTCCCTTTAAGAAAACTTCATCCAAGTCTCAAAGAGTAGTTGTGCTAGCCTTTCACTGACCAAAATGTACTCTAACAACCACTCCTAGCCACAAGGCAGAGTGTGGGAAATGGTCTTTTAATTGTACTCTGACTGTCCTCTATAAAACCAGAGTTTTCTGACTGAAGGAGGGAAGGTGGATGTAGGTAGGCAATTAGCACAGTTGGCCGTGGGAAAATCTGAACATGTAGTGACAGTAGCCCAACCATGACTTATGCCCAAATTAATTACCCGACTAGTGCAATCAGGAAAGATCTGGAAGTATCAGTCATCCCACATAGGCTGCTGACTGGTTTATGTTGCATGGTTTGACCGAGAGTTAAAAGTAAAAACCTGCCTGTTCCTTTCCCCTTCACAGCAAGATACCATCTATCAACACAGAAGCCAATATATGTGACTCTTGTCAGCGTCAGTATGGGGTGGGCTGCTAAGATTATAATGTCCTTGAAAGCTGCAATAGAAGCATTATAGATCCTCCTTGGCAGCCTTCTTGACCCTCTCAAACACCTTCTGGCCTCCTGGCCAGTCTCCAGAGAGATTCTTGTCCATCTGCTGGCGAGGAGACGCATTCTGGGCTTTCTGCCCACACTCTAACCTGGCTAGTGAGCTATGTCTATCTGGGGCAGTCCTGACTAATTATTTTGTTGTTGTTAAGAAAATTCATTTGAATGTTTTCACACATACCTCTTTTGTCCACTGCACTTCGAATTTTATAAAAGCAATGAAGCGGAGCTGGGTGGTAATGCACCTGGTTGAACACATACATTACCTTGCTCAAGGACCTGATCCCCACCTGCAGGGAAGAAGCTTTACTTGTGGTGAAGTAGTGCTTCAGGTGTCTTTTCTTTTTCTCTCATTCCCTACCTTTCCTCCTTTCTCAATTTCTCTCTGATATGTGTGTGTGTGTGTATATATATATGATATGGATAGGAACCTACAGAAGATTTATAGTGTTGTAGAAATACCAATTAGGGGAGTTGGGCTATAGCGCAGCGGGTTAAGCGCAGGTGGCGCAAAGCACAAGGACCGGCATAAGGATCCCGGTTCGAACCCTGGCTCCCCACCTGCAGGGTACTCGCTTTACAGGTGGTGAAGCAGCTCTGCAGGTGTCTGTCTTTCTCTCCTCCTCTCTGTCTTCCCCTCCCTCTCTCCATTTCTCTCTGTCCTATCCAACAACGACGACAAAAACAATAATAACTACAACAGTAAAACAACAAGGGCAACAAAAGGGAATAAATAAAATAAATTTAAAAATATTTAAAAAAAGAAATACCAATTAGATAAACCTTTAAGTCCTATAGTTTTTCCAGAAAAATAAATTATTTTATACAGTTGCTTTTGATAGTTAACCATTTCATAGAAATATTTTTTATTTAGAGTTAGATCCAAAGCCAAACTTCTACAATTTGACAGGAACCATTACAAAAAAAAAAAAAAAAAAAGGCTCTGAGGCCAGTTGAGGGGAAGAGTTGCTCTGGTATAGCCTTAGAAAGTGTAGGGCACCAAAGTAAAAACCCAGTGGTGAGGGATAGACATGCAGCTTCCTGCGCCAGTGGGGGGTGGGAGTGGGCAGGAGGGATGGGTCACAGTCCTTTGGTGGTGGGAATGGTGTTTATGTACACTCGTAGCAAAATGTAGACATATAAATCAGTAGTTAATTAATATGAGAGGGGGAAAATCAATTGTATGTCTCAAAGTTTCTCAAAACACAAACTGAATCTTTTTAATATATAGGCTGTGTATTTGATATGTGGACTCTCTCAAAAGCCTAGACCAAGTAGATTAGAAGCATCCAATAGCACAGCTATATACAAGATACTGGATACTGTACAGCAAACCATAACAAAAGGACTTTTCAAAGTTAACCCAATTAACAAATAATGTGATGATAACATTAACTATCGATTGTCTTTTTGAACCCTAAGACAGGAACCTCACATCTCCACTATAGAGCCCCTACTTCCCCCAGTCCTGGAACCCTTGGATAGGGCCCACTTTCCCGTATGCATCTCCCAATCCAAACCAAATAATATTGCATCCGCCGATCACAACCTAACCAATGCAACAATTGCCACCTCAACATGCTTCACCTTAGACTGTGTCCAGAGACTTCACGTGTGGAATGACAACCCTTCAGCTTCATTACTCGGGTGAGACCTTTCCTTTTATAGTACACTCTAATTTCATCTCAGGTAGTTCACTTTCTAACAAAGTCCCATAACCTAGATATACACCAGTTTCTGTGAGAGAGAGCTTATGTGCACACGTATCCATAAACTACTGCAAAATATATACCTGAAAGCAGAAGTACACTAGAGTTTGCAGTGAGTACCTCCCTAACACTTCCTCTCCACTATTCCAAGCTTGGGATCCATGATTGCTCAACAAATTGTTTGGCTTCGTATGTTAACTCTCTTTTCAATCACCAGGTTCCAGATGCCACCAGGATGCTGGCCAGGCTTCCCTGGATTGAAGACCCCACCAACGTGTCCTGGAGCTCAGCTTCCCCAGAGACACACCTTACTAGGGAAAGAGAGAGGCAGACTGGGAGTATGGACCGACCAGTCAACGCCCATGTCCAGCGGGGAAGCAATTACAGAAGCCAGACCTTCTACCTTCTGCAACCCTCAACGACCCTGGGTCCATGCTCCCAGAGGGCTAGAGA
This sequence comes from Erinaceus europaeus, assembly GCF_950295315.1. Classification (NCBI taxonomy): domain Eukaryota; kingdom Metazoa; phylum Chordata; class Mammalia; order Eulipotyphla; family Erinaceidae; genus Erinaceus; species Erinaceus europaeus. The sequence continues at coordinate 28,225,131 of NC_080163.1, read as the reverse complement.
ATGGGAAAGCTATCATGGGAGGGGGTAGGTTATGGAGATTGGGTGGTTGGAATTGTGTGGAGTTGTACCCCTCCTACCTTATGTTTTTGTTCATTAATCCTTTCTTAAATAAAAAAATTTAAAAAAAAAAGAGTGATTTTTGTTTGGAATGTAGAGAACAGCACAGTTCGTCACTTGACTTCAAAATTTGTGGAGTGCACTCAGATTCTCTTGACCATTTATGACTTTGTAGGTGAACCACAGCTAGAGTAAAGGATGTCTTCTTTGAGTGATTTTTTTCCTGAAGAGACTAAAAATGTCTCACTCAGACTTTTTAAAATCTAGACACTGCCTTGCATAAAAACACATGTGCACACCACAAAAGGAATTGATTCCAAATGTACAAGAAGCATGACATGACAGTGTCTGGCTTTGATGGTCATGAAGGGACATTTGGGCAGGTGGTCACAGTGTCATCAGGATACACTGGAAAATTCACCTGGTTTATATCTGTATGATTTCTTCCGAACAGAAGAAGGAAAACAAGATGAGAGTTAGTAGAATCTTCACCAGATCACAAGACCAGGATGTGTGGTTTCCAAAACACAGCTGTGGGTGAACTTCTCACTAGGAATGTTTCAATGTTGGCTTTATTCTCAGAGCTCACCCTTATTATGTGGAAAAGAAAAATATGGAGAAAAAATTTTTTTTGAAAACTTAAAATTCATTATGAGCAACAAGATTAATGCAAATGAAATCTCCAATGTGCTCCCCTAGCAACTTGCCTAAAGTATCACCGTACAACCCATGCTGGGTATAATGACCTGTTTGTATGAATGATGTCCCAAACTAGATTGATACCCTCCCAGATTAGAAATCACAACATATCATCACAGTAAATACAAAAGCCCAAAATATGCTGGATAAATATTAACTAGTGAAATGAAGGAAACAACTATAGAATAAGTTAAAGGGGTGAAAAAGCTACACGGATTCAAAATACCTTCAATCTTGAGTCAGTTACATTGCTGGAAATACATTAGGAAAATATATCTTTTAGTTGTGTTTGTAAGGCATTCCTTCACGTCCCTAAGGACAAATTTGACTTCAATAATATACCCTGGAAAATAATGACTAAAGTGCTGAGAAACTGCCTTATATTGGGAGAGATAGATAGATAGATAGATAGAGATACAGAGATATAGATATATGGCATTATCTTATTGCCCAAGAAGTAGGCAAGCTGTTGGGGATATAGCTCAAGCTGGTGAAGCATAGGACATGCATATTGTGGCTGTGGCTTGGACATTGACATATTTGATGGTGAAATTGCCCTGAGAATTCTGAGGCACAATCAGGCTGGAAAAACACTAACACAAGCAAGCTGCTCATATTTGATTTTTTTCCCGAAGCAAACTTTACATTTATAAAATACAGCCCATGCATCTTTTTAATTTTATGTCCCTCAACTATAATTACTATTTTACCCCACAATCTCCATCTCTTCTAACTTAAAGAAGAAGAAGGAGGAGGAGGAAGAGGAGGCGGAGGAGGAGGAGGAGGAGGAAGAGGAGGAGAATCCTTCCCTGCTCTCTAACTGGAAGCACTTTCTCCATCTTCTGAACAGAAAAAGATCTTACCACATCACTCTTATCCTCTTACATTTTCGTGTATTCCCACTGTCCATCTTTCCTCCAGTGCCTTGCCAAGCATGCTACTCATAGACAATCTATAATAATATTTCTTGTATTTATGTTATATGAAACTTTGAAAAATGAACATCTGACTAATTTTTTTAGTGTGATATAATATTTTAACAAGAAATCTGCCCGGCAAGTTGAGTAGAACTATTCTTCTAATAGTTCCCAAGTCAGGATTTGCTCAGCAGGCAAACACTCACACCTAATCATTTTCAGATCTGAATCAACAGTATGGGCACATTCGTTCACTTTCCTTCTCACTGACAGCTTGTCACTTTTCAGACTTACATGGTCAAATCCAAAAATTTTTATGTATGGGATCCCAGAACAAAAGAAAAACAAAAATATTCCCCTTTGCCATACTGTGGCCTCCTGCTGTATATTGGGCTGGACTTTAGCACAAAAGGAAATGTGAATTAATGTACACCATTGGATGGCAATAGCTTGACTTTCTGGTCCTAATTGCATCAGGGCTGACAACTCACCTGTATTTTGAAACAGACACCTGCTAATTCAGCTTTCCACACTTTAATCTCACCCTCCTACCCATAACATCTTAATTACCCTACAATTAATATACTCCTGATTTGACCCACATGGGAGGAGGGGGTGGAGAAAGTCTGAGGAAGAAAGCTATAACCTGATAGTAACTCATAATCCAGATATCTTATTAGTCTTTGTTCCTGGCAAAGAATCCCTAGTCTTGACTCGTTGTACCTTAAAACAGTCATCAAAACTCATTACCTCCCCCGAAACACACACACACACACAAACTCACAAATGAAAGGTCATCATCTTTGATGAAAGGTCATCATCTTCTTTCAGTTTTCACTTCCTCTCAAAATGTAGCCTTAGAGTCAACATCATTGTAAAGACCTAGGTACTCTGATGGGGGAGGGGAGGACTAGAAATGCGAGAAATTATCAGAGCAAAGGTTTCAGAAAAAAAAAAAAAGGAAAGGAAGAGAAAGAAAGGAAGGGAGGGAGGAAAAAAGCAAAGGAAGGAAAGAAGGAAGGGAGGGGAGGAGGGAGGGAGGGAGGAAGGAAGGAAGGAAAGAAGGAAGGAAGGAAAGGAGGGAGGAAGGAAGGGAGGAAGAAAGGGAGGGAGGAAGGAAGGAAAGAAAAAGTTGAGAGAGAAAGCAAAGCAGTGGGGCGGGGAAGGATGAGCAGAGAGAATTTTCTCTCTGCCCTTTGCAAGCTCTCCACAACTCCTGGGATTCATTTGAAATTCTCAGTATGGTAAACTGAAGGTCCCAGCCTGCCCCAGCTTTACTGGTATTTCTCACTGAAGTAGTAATGTACCAATTGGAACCTCTTTCCAAAGGAAAACTAAGCTCTGAATCACCATAGTAGGCATAAATCTTCTTATGCACAAAGTCCTGCCTTCCACCCACCTGCCCTACCTCCTTGGGAAACGGACCTTCCCTGTGAGTGGGACTTCTGCAGCTTGTAAGCAGTCCTTTGGGTAAGGATTTGCCCCATGAATACAGGAAAATTGAACTCTGGCCGGCCACCCAGCTCACAGGCTGCCTTCTGGAGGCACTGACCTCCTACACATTGAGAAATGGAGCTTTGCAAAGAGATTTCATCTGTCTTGGCAGCACTGTTTTTTGTTTTGTTTTGTTTTGTTTTGTTTTGTTGTTTTGTTATGAACATCCTGGGCACTGAAGAGTCATTTTAGATTTCTACACATTGTCTTTTGCCCCCATGCACTCCCCTGAAAGCATTCTAGTCTTAACTCTGCCTTTAAGTTTCAGAGCATTAAAATGCTGAGCTTTGCCCTTGTGCCTTATTGATGTGATTGACCACTGTCTTATACTAAGAATTTTCCATGGTCCAATGAATGCTCACAGAAGTTTCTGGTTTAGGTGCTGTTATCCTTGGCTTATAAATGAAGACTTTGTGGGGCAATGTCTCATCCTACTAGAGGCACAAGTTCTCCCAACTATAACACATGGATTCTCACATAGTACTCAATATACTCAGTGTTTACAGTGCCATAACTGCTTATCACTTAGACTGAGAAGATGAGGAGGCAGGAGAATACTCTGATAGAGACTTCTTGAAACAAACGGGCACAATGAGAAACAGCTATTTATATGCCTCCCTAGAAATTAAATGGACAACATCTTTCCAAACCACAATTTCTTTCCCAGAGCAATTAGTGTCCTGGAGATTTATGATTAAAGGCACAGGGAAATGGAATGGAATAGACAATAAAAACTTGGGTTTAAGGGCCAGGCGGTGGCACACCTGGCTAATTGCACACATTACAGTGCGCAAGGTCCCAGGTTTGAAACCCTGGTCCTCACCTGCAGGCTTCATGAGTGATGAAGCAGAGCTGTAGGTGTCTCTCTGTCTCTCTCCCCCTCCCCCCTCTGAGTTTCTGTCTCTATCCAATAATAAAAATTTTTAAATACCAAAAAATATAGAACAGACTTACAAAAAAAGAAAGAAAGAAAGAAAGAAAGAAAGAAAGAAAGAAAGAAAGAAAGAAAGAAAGAAAGAAAGACAAAAAAGAACTTGGGCTTATATATCCAAACTTCATAGCTACTGCAGAGGCAAAAACTGTGGTCATGAGCTCATCTCTCTGTTGAGTCCAAATAATTTATTAACCTGACAAAATACATAATATGCTTTCTTTTTTTGTCATTTTATTAGGTTAGTGGTTTAAAGTATAGTTGTTGGTACAACTTGTCATCTTGTCATGACAGGTGTCTACAGAACACTCTTACTCCCAGTTTAAGTCTTTTTCCACCATCATGCACCAGGACCCCAGTGTCCTCTCCATTTTAAATTTTTCCTTCTTCCTTCTACTTCAGAGCCCTTTGTTTTGCTGTAGTACACCACATCCCCTTCAGTTTTCACTTTGTTTTTTTTCCCTTTCTGTTGTTGTTTCTTAAGTTCCACCTATAAAAATCATCTGGTATTAGTCCTCCCCATTTTGGCTAATCTCACATAATGTGATTCCTTCAAGTTCTGTCTAAGACAAGGCAAATGAAATGACTTCATCATTTCTTACAGCTGAGTAGTCTTCTATTGTGTATGTGTAGCACAACTTTCTTACACAGCATGCTTTGATTATTTCTCTTAACCATCCCCCCCCATTTACAGTCCACCTTTTAGATTTGACAGAGCTTTTTTGTTTGTGCTTGAATTGTGTCCCTCAAAAGATAAAATCAATTCCCAATATCTGCGCTTCATTAATGGGACCTTATTTGAAAACAGGATCTTTGCAGATGTTATTATGATGTAAGTTCGAATGAGGTCATATTAGAGGAGAGCACTATAGCTGCTGTTCTTCGAAGAAAAGAAGACACAGAAACATACACATGAGAGGAAAACTCCATGTGACAATGGTGGTAGAGACTATAATGGTACATCTGCAAGATAAATAACACCAAACATTATTTATCTGGTGTTATTTATCTCTGCCTGCAGACGGAGGATACACCCACAGTGTCCCCAGAGCTTTCAAAAAAAAGCATGGTTCAGTCAACACTTTGATTTCAGACTCCTACTCTCCAGAACTCTGGCAAAACACATTTCTATTATTTAAAGCCATATATCTGTGGTGCATTGTCACAGAACTCATGGAAATGAATGCAGATAGCAACTGAGCAGGGATAGCACCAGTATGAACCAACAGCAGGAGCCAGGGCTATTATGTTTGTCAAGGTTTTAGTCAATATACACTGCACTGATTTTGTGAATAAATGCATCACCAGTTGTTTAGCTTTCTATAATTTCCTTAAGTTTTTTTAGTTCCTCCAATAGTAGAGAAGTTCCCAAATTAAGTGTCCTTTCCCCCAAAGAACTGAAGCATACAGTCAAGCCTCTTCTAGTCTGTCTTCTTTCAGCCCTATACTTCTTGCTGGAAACTTCTTGCTTAATATGTCTAATCACATTCCCCCAAATGTTGTCCTCTAATAGTGCTTCTCACTGTTCACTGATCACTGAAAATACCCAGTGCCCACCCCCAATCACAGCCCTAGTAAATTCCAGCTAAGCCCCTCAGCCGTAGCAAGGGACCTTCATATCAATATCTTTTAAAGTTTTTCGGTTGATTCTTGTGATTTTTCCAATCAATTTCAATGTCCTACAAATATCTGTTAGGGTTTTCTTCCTTCAAAGGGCACACTTAAGCTAAATCCCTTGATTATAAACATCTAGAACAAAAGTCAACATCTAGGTTACAGCCTGTATGGTAAATTAAACTTGTATTGGAACAGCAGGATGTCCATTGATTTGCATGCTTCTTTCTGGCTAAAATGACACATGTGAGTATTATGACAAAGACAGTATATATATATATATATCCTACACAGCCAAAAACATTTAATTTCTACATCTGTGCCTTTAAGAAGTTTGTTGAAAACTGAAACTTAGATGATTCATCTTTCCCCCTACAATGAAGACCTATTAAAGGGCTTTACCCTTAATAAGGCTTCACATGAATTAAGCCTAAGTCAAGTGAACTGAAATGAACTGTATCAAAGTGAACCTTCTTCAGTGTGTTATCTGAAAATAATATAAGGTGTCATGATTCCAAGGGGTATTTGCATTTTAATAGGTAACTCCAAAGGCCCCAAAAGCTTTTATTTGAAGACATAAAGGAATACCTAATTGCTGAAATTTCAAGAACCTATAATTATAAATGTACAACTCTGTTTCATTAGATTGAGAAATCCCACACACACACACCCTAGAGCTCCTTGGATTATACCATGAAGACTTCAAATCTGCCTACTCATGTGCAGATCTACTCTATTGAAAAATAGTAGCTGGAGGGTTTAATGGTGCTTAATGTGAAGAAAAAATAAAAACAAAAATACTCTAGGGGTTATTTGTTTTGCTTATGTTCCTAAAAAGAAACAGAGGTGGGGCAGTGGTCCACCTGGTTGAGTGCACATTTCATCACATGCAAGGATCCACTCCCCCACCTACAGGAGAGAAGCTCCCTGAGCAGTTAAGCAGTACTGCAGATGTCCTGCTCTATCTCCCCCTCCCCTCTCAATCTCTGTCTTCTCAATTTTACTTGAGGGAAAAAGAAAAGAAAAGAAAAAATGGCCACCAGCAGCAGTGAATTCATATATATATATTCTCTTTTGTTGCCCTTGTTTTATTGTTGTAGTTATTATTTTTGTTACTGATGTCATCATTGTTGAATAGAACAGAAAGAAATGGAGAGAGGAGGGGAAGACAGAGAGGGGGAGAGAAAGATAGACACCTGTAGACCTCCTTCACCGCCTGTGAAGCAACTCCCCTGCATGTGGGGAGCCGGGTGCTCAAACCGGGATCTTTTTTTTTATATATATTTATTTTATTTATTTATTCCCTTTTGTTGCCCTTGTTGTTTTATTGTTGTAGTTATTATTGTTGTTGTCGTTGTTGGATAGGACAGAGAGAAATGGAGAGAGGGAGGGGAAGACAGAGAGGAGGAGAGAAAGATAGACACCTGCAGACCTGCTTCACCGCCTGTGAAGCGACTCCCCTGCAGGTGGGGAGCCAGGGTTCAAACCGGGATCCTTATGCTGGTCCTTGGGCTTTGAGCCACCTGCGCTTAGCCCGCTGCACTACAGCCCGACTCCCCAAACCGGGATCCTTATGCTGGCCCTTGCAGTTTGCGCCAACTACGCTTAACCCGTGGCAAGACTCCCAACAGTGAATTCTTAGTGGTAGTACTGAGCCCCAGTGATAACTCTGGTAACAATTAAACGGGGGGTTATTTTTTGTTACCATGAGAGAGTATGAATTAGAACATTATTCTGTCACATCCTGTACCAAGTATCAAACTCTGGACCTCATGTTTTTAAGTCCAGTGCTCTAGCCACTGCATCACCTCCAAGGTCACTTACCTTTTTTTTTTTTTTTTTTTGTTACTGTAATTGTTGTTAGCCCGTTTCCTCCTATGGGAAAAGACTGATTTAGTTTTTTTATTATTATTATTATTTTCCCTAAATTGTTTTACTAGGGAAATAATGATTTTAAAACAGTTGTCACATGGGTATAATTTCTTATCTCCCAGTCATAGGTGTCTTTGTACACCACTCCCACCATCAGCTTAAGTTCTTCTCCACCACTGATTGACATTAGCTCCCAGAGTTCTCTTTATCTCCTCCTTACTCTCCCAACCCCAGGCTTGGGTTTTGCTGCAAGAGATCATACCCAGTCCAAGTCTCATCCAATATTTTACCTTTCCTTAGTTTCTTAAGTTCAACATATAAGTGAGATGCTCTGGCATTTGTCCTTCTCCTTCTGGCTTTTCTTGCTTAACATGATTCCGTCAGGTTCAGTCATCATGTGGTAAAGGTGATGGTTTCATCATCTCTTAAAGATGAGTAGCATTTCATTGTGTATGCATATCACAGCTTTCTTGGCCACTCACCTGTCATTGGACATCTGGGTTACTTCCAAGTTTGAGCTACTACAAATTATGCTGCTATGAGCTTTGACATACATAGATATCAACAGATAGGTGATTTTTGCATTCTTTAGATACATCCCCAGAAGAGGAAATGACTGGTCACAGAGCAAGTCCTGCTCAGAGGAAACTTCAGATGATTTTCCGTAAGGATTGGACCAATTTGTATCCCCAACAACAGTACAGATGTGTCTTCCCACCCCACATCCTTGTCAGTATTTGCTATTTCTCTCCTTTTTAAAATGGATGGTGTTCTCACAGGCTCAAGCTGGTATCTCACCCTTGTCTTTATTTGCATTTCTCTGATAATTGGAGTTTGAACATTTTTCGAATTATGTCTGTTGACTTTGTGGGTATATGCTTGTTGAAAATTCTGTCCATGTTTTCTCCCCATTTTTAATGTTTTTTTTTTTCCTGACTTCTGTGTGTGTGTGCATATGTGTGTGTTTTCTTTATTGGCAGATTGATGGTTTATAGTCAACACTGTGTATTCTTCATATATTTCTCCTTGCCTACTTTAAATTTCACTAGAGTGTTTCCTCAGGCTCTGTTTCCTGGGAAATACCAAGCTAAGACACAGAGATGAAGAATTACTGAATTTCAAAAGCACTATCATTATATACTCAGCCACATTTAAGATAATAGCTTGTACGTATCAAATATTTTCTTTTTTAATTTTTAATCTTTTTATTTATCTTTATCTATTTGATAGAGACAGCCAGAAATTCAGAGGAAAGGGGATATAGAGAGGGAAAGAGATAGAGAAACACCTGCAGCCCTGCTTCACCACTTGTAAAGCTTTCCCCCTGCACATGGAAACCAGGGGCTTGAAACTGGTCCTTGTACACTATAACATATATGCTTAACCAGGTGCACCACCACCCAGCCCCTATATTGAATATTACATAGGTTTTATTTTTTCACCTATTTCCAGTGTATTTTAGCTTTAGTACTTGAAATTCAAACTTCTGCTGCAGTTTTTAAGAACTTAAAAAAAAAAAGTCACCTGTTTTAATTACCCTAAAACACCAAAGAAACCATTTTGGTTTTTTCTATATATTTTTGTGTATTGGTGCAATGTCGCTACTCCAAATTACTTTTTCATTCAGATCAACACACAGAGGAGGAAAGGGGGATAAACAACACAGCATCAGTTTCCTCCAATGCCTAAGCACTCTCTATGTGATATCAGACATTAACCCAGGCTCCATGCATGGCAAGACAGATGCCATAACTGGTAAGCTTCCCCTGGCTTCAATGTTGCAATTTACATTAGAATTATAATTTGCTTCAGAATCCCATTACTAGATATTTGAATTTTCCTGAAGGCTAATTTTTTAATTAATTATTTAATAATGATTGATAAGATTATAGGACAAGAGGGGTACAATTTCATACAATTCCTACCACCAGAGTTCCATATCCCCTCCCCTCCATTGGAAGCTTCCCTATTCTGTATCCCTCTGGGAGTATGGACCCAGGATCATTATGGGGTGCAGAAACTGGAAGGTCTGGCTTCTATAATTGCTTCTTCACTGGACATGGGCATTGGCAGGTTGATCCATACCCCCCATCCTGTTTCAGTCTTTCCCTACTGTGGTTCCAGGACACAATTGTTGAGGTCATCTGTCCAGGGAAGTCAGTTTGGTGTCATGGCTGGAAAGCATTATGATATACATCAGAAATGACAGCCAGAACAAATGCTGAAGAGCTTGTGGGGACAAAGGAACCCTCCTGCACTGCTGGTGGGAATGTAAATTTGCCCAACCCCTGTGGAGAGCAAGCTGGAGAACCCTCATAAGACTAGAAATGGACCTTCCTTATAACCCAGTAATTCCTCTCCTAAGGAAGTAGTCAAACACATCCATCCATCTAAAAGTGAATTTCTAAAAGGCAAATGGATGACTTTGATGCTGTATTAATCATTTATCTAGAAAAGGTGTACTAATATATGCACTCATAGGCCTGAAAATTCTATTAAGTGGCCTTGACCTCAGCTGGAACCCTGCAGAGCATGTTAAGCTTGGCTGACCCTGAATCCAGTTAGTCAACACTCTGCCTCATAATCATCTAAGGATTGGAGAGCTCTTAGGAGCTCTGGAGTTACTTTTCCCCATTCTTTCCTCTTTTTCTGAATAACTCATCAGTCTCATCATTACCCCAAGTATCATGAAATAATATTCATCTTGTCTGGCACACTTTGGAAGTCAACCCTTGTTCTAATGAATGACATCATTCCTGATCTTTGTGGGACACTGGGATTCTGGTAATAGTAACTCCCTCATATACAGTCCTAAGTAAACTGTTTGAGATCCCTGGTACTAAACCACAAATTTCATTGTTGCATAATCCTTTCATCTCTGGGAAACATTCACCTACCCAGCTATGCCCTTGGTGTGCATAAAGCAATAATAAGCATTTGTGCTGGGCTTTTAATCTTCAAAGTATTTTTGTGACCATTAACTAATTAATTTTCACAACACTCTTGTAAGATGAGTAAGTACTGCTCCTCCCCTGAAATAAAGACAGTACAAACCATTGAAACATGAACCAACTAGAAATAGAGCAACAAAGAAATCCAAACGTCAGCAGGAGACAGGAAATAGTTAAAATCAGAGCAGAAATCAACAAACCAGAAAACAATGAAATCATCAATAAAATGAAACTAAGAGTTAGTTCCTTAAAAGGATAAATAGATAAATCACTAGGTGTATTCATTAAGAGAGAAAGCTATGGTCAAATCACTAAGAAATGAAACAAGAGATATTATTGGTTTTTTATTTTTTTAAGTTTTTTAAATTTTTTATTTATAAAAAGGAAACATTAAGAAAACCATAGGACAAGAGGGGATAACTTTGCACAATTCCCACCACCAGACCTCCGTATCCCATCCCCTCGCCTGATAGCTTTCTTATTCTTTAACCCTCTGGGAGTATGGACCCAAGGTCATTGTGGGATGCAGAAGGTGGAAGGTCTGGCTTCTGTAATTGCTTCCCTGCTGAACATGGGCATTGACAGGTCGATCCATACTCCCAACCTGTCTAAGAAGAGATATTATAATAGATGAGGCAGATAAAAAAAAATCATGCAACTATTATGTCCATAATCTATATGGATATATTCAACAACTTAGAAGAAATGGACATATTCTTAGAGTCATACCAACTTCCAACCTTGACACAAAAAGTACATATACTCAACAGGCCAATCACTAGTGAAGAAATTGAAACAGTAATCAAAAGCCTTCTCAAGAGCAAAAGCCCATGTCCAGATGGCTTTACTAATGAATTTTGTAAAACATTCACAGAAGAACTAACACCCATTCTCCTCAAACACTTCCAGAAAATAGAAGAGGGAATACACCCAAACGTATTTATGAGGCTAATATCACTCTGATACCCAAATCAGGAAAGAACTCCACCGAATAAAAAAGACTATAGACCTATATCCATGATGAACATTAATAAAAAGATCCTCAACAAAATTTTAGCTAATCAAAACCTGAAAGCAAACCAAGTGTCCAACAGATGAGAGACTGAAAATTGTAGTATATATACACAATGGAATACTATTCATCTATTAAAAAATGGTGAATTCAGGAGTCGGACGGTAGCACAGTAGGTTAAGCACAGGTGGTGCAAAGTGCAAAGACCAGAGTAAGGACCCCGGTTCAAGCCCCTGGTTTCCCACCTGCAGGGAAGTCACTTCGCAGGCGGTGAAGCAGATCTCCAGGTGTCTATCTTTCTCTCCCCCTCTCTGTCTTCCCCTCCTCTCACCATTTCTCTCTGTCCTATCCAACAACAACATCATCAATAACAACTACAATAATAACCACAACAATAAAACAACAAGGGCAACAAAGGGAATAAATAAATAAATAATTTTTTTTTAAATGGTGACTTCTCCTTTACTCTATCTTGAATGGGGCTTGAAGAAATCATGTAAAGTGAGATACGTCAGAAACAAAAAGATAAATATGGAATGATCTCATTCATAGAGAGAAGTTGAAAAACAAGACCAGAAGCTCAACAAAAAGAAAAATAACAGCCCAATTAAAAAAAAAAGTGCTCAGAGATATTAATAGATGATTCTCTAAGGAAGAGATACATGTGGCCCACAGATATATGCAGAAATGCTCCAGATCACTCATCATTAGAGAAATGCAAATAAAAACCACATTGAAATTCTACTCACATCTGTGAGAATGGACTCCATCAGTAAAACAGGAGAAGATAAGTATTGGAGAGAATGTGGAGAGAAAGGAAATCTACACTGCTAGTGGGAACGCAAATTGGTACAGCTATTATGGAGAACAGTCTGGAGAATCCTTAAATACAAATGGAAATACCTTACGGTCCAGCAATTCCACCCCTTGGTTTATACCCAAAAGATATAGTAACACTGATTTGAAGGGATATACACACACCTATGTTCATAGAAGCTTTGTTCACAATGACAAAAACTTGGAAATAACCAAAATGCCCTTTGACAGATGACTGGATAGAAAAAAAGTTATGGGATACATACTCAATGGATTATTATTTCGCAATGACAGAAAGATTATATTGTATCCTTTGGGATAAAATGGAATGGAAGAAGATTATGCTTAGTGAAGCAAGTAAGGAGACGAAGGACAACTACAGAATGTTTTCACTCATGTGCGGAATATAGAGAATTGAACATACTAATATGAAAAAAAGTCAACCTATTTCTAAGACTTCAGTAGAACTATAGTGGTTATCTATGGAGGTGGAAATGAGGAAGCAGAACTTTGGCGATGGGTGTGATGGGTAAAAAAGAAAAAAACTATACTGTAATCCAATACTCAATAAAGCTTTAAAGTTCAAAAACATGGGACTAGACGTTTGATTATTAGATCAAATGCGAAAGTAGAAGGAATCTGGGCAAGCAAGGTACACTTACTGAGAATACTGAGAATCAAGAAGGGAATCAACATTAGAGCAGCATTTAGATATTCCTTGCTGGTACCCATTGCTATACCTAGGTAAAAGAACAGTCAGACATGATAATTCAGGCAAAGCCTTGTACAAGCAGTAAGGATATATGACAAATTCAAGGTTACTAACATACAACTAAAATAATTTGAGGGAGAAAAATGAAGCAAGAATCACATATATTGAAATTAATGGGTAAAGAGGAAGAAAACGTATCTCAAAGAGCAGGCACACTAGGCACTGAATTTGAAAGTCGGGTAATAATAAAGAAGTTCAAAGTAAAAGTGCAAGTGACAAGTAACTTTTCAATGAATTATAAGAACAGGTGCATGAATTCTTACTTGGAGTGATATCAAGCCAGGTTAACAGGAATTACAAAATTTCAGAAAGTAGAAAAACACATAGCCTTTAACATTGTTGAAGGAGAGAGAGATGAACTTGTTTGATACACCCAGTACCTAGTGATAACTTTTGACTGCTGTGCCTTGAACAAATAGTACAGAATTCTAAACTTTGAGACTTTCCATCATCAGCTACTTCTCTGAAATCAATGTGTTCCAGACCCCCCTTAACTATTTAATGTGAGTGGCCGATATAATGAGCACTGTGCTGAAGACATATGAAACTTCTGGAAATCAAAATAATAATGAGATACATTGTAAAGGACCAGGGAAGTAGCTCAACGAGGAGTGTATGCCTTGCACATGAGGTCCTTAATTCAGTCCCTGGGACTTCATTAAAAAATAGTGACGTGGCATATCTTCTCTCTCTCTCGATCTCTCTCTCTCTCTCCTACTCTCTGTCTCTCAACAAAAAAAGTAAAAAATAAAGGAAAATTTGAATAATAGAGTACTTTATACATTAAAAATATTATTTAATATAAAGTTGCCTATTTGTGCAAAATCTATAGGAAGAGTATAAAAAAACAGAGCCTACCTTATTATATGAAAGTCTGTATAGACTTTAGTAAAAAAAAAAAAAAAAAAGCCTCGACTTCAAACTGTAATGTGATGTCACATATTAACCATGTGTCATTGAACAGGTGATATACATTCTCTAAGCCCCAATTCCCTTCACTGGCTAAATAAGGATAATGACAGTGTTGGCCAGGATTCTTGGTTGCAACTGACCTTTCTTTGACTCCATATTTCCTTCTAGCAACTGCCTCATTTCTCTGCTCTTCTGAAATAATTGTCTATACTCTGTCTTCAAGTCCTCATCTCCCCCATCACTCTTTCATCCATTACAGGAAGCTCCTGTCTCTACTACCAGTCACTGAAACTTATCATTTCAAGGCTAACTTAGAAAGCCAATATCCAATTCTCGGTCTCAAATAACACAATCATAATAGAATGAATTTTTGTGACCACAATAATGATTAGTTTTCATTCTCCTCTGCTGACTTCTGCCTGAATTCTAAATATTAGTATATCCAAGGGCTCTGTTCTTGTCTCTTGTCTGTAGATATCTCCACTCCCTAGATTACTTCATCAAATCTCATGACTTGAGATAGAACCTGTATTTTTATCTCAAGTCCAGATGACTTTCCTAAGCATCATACTGTCAAATCCAAGAGTCTACTCAACATCTGTTCTTTTATAGGTAAGAAACATTTCAAATGTCACTCATCCTAATATCAAAATTGACATCAGTCCACTCATCTCATTCTCAGGTCTGCAAGCCTCATATACTCCAAGCCCTCTCTGTCTCCTTTAGTGGCACTGATGTTGTTCTATTTGTGACTCAGAAAAATGTAGAATGTCAAGGATGTTAATCTTCCTTTCCCATGCTATATTTCTCACATATTGCAATCACGTATCCATTACATGCCTGATAGCAGAAGACCCTGCTTGCTTTTTCTAAAAACATGTTCTAAATCTAACCACTTCCCCCTGGCTTTAACGCAATCACCTGATTCCGATATGAAACCATCTCTCATTTGGACTAAGAGACTTTCACCACTTTTTACTACTACTACTACCACTACTACTACTACCACTACCACTGCCACTGCCACTGCCACTGCCACTGCCACTGCCACTGCCACTACCACTACCACTGCCACTGCCACTACCACTACTACCACCACTACCACTACCACCACCACCACCACCACCACCACCACCACTACTACTACTACTACTCTTGTCCTGCTAGAGTCTATTCTTTTATTAGTCCAACTGATTGTTTTGGAGTATAACAGAAAAGTTTAAAATTCTATCTTAAAGCTACCATATTTTCCCAATGTAGTTTTAATAAATCCAAACATTTTAGCAAGATCTAAAAGGCCCTGCATGAATTTATCATGCTCTTCCACCAGCACTGTTCACAATGCCCTTATTTATGATATCTGAATATAACAAGTGATTCTAGACTGAAGAAGCTGTACTTAATATTTTCTCCTACTTGCAAACTCATGCCCCAGATTCTCACTTGGCTGCTTCCCTGACGATCCATAGCTCTGCTCAAATGTCAACTCCTTAGAGAGAGTTTCTTTGACATTTTTAAATAAAATTGTCTCCACACACTTACACACACACACACACACACACACACACACATATATATATAGTACTCCATTAACCTTTCTAAAATTTTAAGCCCATACCACTATCTGAAATTTTTATTAATAATTTATTTATTATCTGCCTATCCCATTAGAAGATTCTACAAATCCAGAGACTTATTTTCTATTTCTCCACATTCTCAGTGCTCACCGAGTAGAATCATTAGTCTTCTCACAAGCATTTGTTAAATATTTTTATAATATGAATTAAAATCCACCTTTGATTAGCTTTGAAAAACAGAACTAAATTTTATTTCTCAACTGAAAGTTGAAGAATTACATTTAACTCAAGGTATGACTGAAATAATACCCACTATAAATACATTAGTACTTTATGTTTCCCAATTGTGTGGTTTTGTTTTGCTCTGTTGGTTTTATTCTCAGGCACACTGGGCAGGAAAAAAGAGGAAAGAACACAAAGAGATATAGGTATCCCAATATGTATCTATATGTAGATGAACTTTCTGGATAGCATGATCTTTACAGTGACCATTCATTGATTTGCTACTTTTTTTTGTTCCTAAAGTCTAGAACAGTGACTAGAACTATATAGATACTCATTAACGTTTATTGAATAAGTTTCTTAAAGACTATGGACATTTCCTTTCCCAGCATCCACTGGCTAACATACAGAAGACTCGATCTGGCCTATTTACAGAAGATAATGTTGAGAAATTACTTGATGTGAAATTCTTACCAGCAGACAAAGTCTATCAAAAGGACAAATGACAGGTGGTGAACAACTCCCAGTTGAAAATATGTGAAAAGACAGAATATTTCTACCACAAGTATTTAAGTGTTCAGGCTGATTTAGAATCAAATGAGTTAATATTTGTGAAATAGCTTAGACCAATAATAAATAAATATTTCAACAGGTATTAATTAATACTGTTACACCAATGTTTTAACCTATATGGAACATAAAAGTTGCTTGTGTTAGATTCCATCTACTTGAGACAAGTAAGACAACTTAAAAGGATTAGCTTACAAATTGTTAAGACTGAAAAGCCAGTCTCACAGAATTAATCCTTGGTCCCACAAACATAACCAGTTGAGTTTCTGATAGCTATGAACTTCTTTGCCTAAGCCCCAAATGCTGAAAAATAAATTTTTACATATTATTTTAGACCATCTGTTTTTCTTGTCCATATACTGAGTCCATGCCAGATATCTGCCTCCATCTCAGTTTTCACTTATCATAAGAACTTTATATTGGGAAATAACTAGATGTGAACCCTCATCCTGAGGTATTTTTTATGATATGTACTTTTTAAGGATAGGAGAAGCATCCTAGGAGGGAGAATATGTCTTGTTTTACTTGGATATAATTCCATTTGATAAAAATGTGCTGTAATATTTGCATGCATACATTGTTCATCATTGTATAGTTATCTGTAATTAACATTCTTCTTTTCTTCACATTTCTCATTGCATACCTTTTCCACAAATCTCTAACAACCTCTTCCTATGTCTTAAGCGTAACTAAAATCATTACTCCAATTTTCAAACTCAAGCAAAAGCGAAAGTCATGGACCCCTAGGAACATATCTCAAATACACTTCCTAGCTTCTCCTCACCCTAAGATTTTAATTCTCATCTGCTCTATTCCTACTTTTCTGTTCCTGTTCATTAATCATTATATCCTGCTTTATATCGTACCACCTTTCAGCCACCAACTTGCAGATTCTACTATGATACCACCCTGACTTCCCCGGGGAGATGACTTCACCAATGTGTCCTGGAACCTCACCTCTCCAGAACCCTCCAAAACTAGGGAAAGATAGAAATGGGCTGTGGGTTTGTATTAACCTGCCAACACCCATGTCCTACAGAGAAGCAATTACAGAAGCTATAACTCTCACCTTTTACGTCCTAAAAAGAATTTTGATCCATATTCCCAGAGAGGGAGAAATGATAGGGAGAAGATGACCAGAGGGCTCTAAACCCCAATTCCATCAGGACCTGGAGAGAGAATAGGGGGAAAGGAAGGTCATTTGAAAGTAGTAATAGGTGTGTGTGTGACTTGGAAGAGAAGAGAGGGCAGGACCATGGGGGAAAAGGGAGCAAGTATACATAAATTTAGGCATATAGTTGTTGTATGCTTTACATTGGGTTGTTCTAGCTCTCCCCCTGCCAAGAAAATTGGTTCAGTCCTGCTAGTTTCGCGGGTCCGCCTGTCCCCACCCCAAGGAACCCCGAGAGAGTTCCAGAGTTCGAGAGTTGGAGAGTTGGAGAGTTCTTGGTGCCGCCATGTGAGAAAGATGCAAGAGAGTTCTGTTTGGTGATTAGTTTGGGTTAGTTTATGAATCGTTGTTTCTGAATAAAGAAATACAGCTTCCCTGCCCAGCCATGTGTCCTCGAGTCTCTGTTACCTGCCCGTGAAGCTAGCCCGGCCAGCTGGAGGCTCCGAATTTTAACATATAGTTATAGAAATAATAGTCAACCCATATCTGCAACCATGTGAAAACTACTGTAGCATCCAATGGAGGAAATGGGGATACAGAACTCTGGTGATGGAAATAGTGCAGAATTATATCCCTGTTACCTTATAATTTTGAATAAGTATTAAGTCACTATAAAATAAAAAAGAAAGAGAGAGAGAGAGAAAGAAAGACAGACAGAAAGAAAGAAAGACAGACAGACAGACAGACAGACAGAAAGAAAGAAAGAAAGGCCCATAAGGACCCTGGATCCATACTCCCAGAGAGATAGAGAATGGGAAGGCTATCAGGGGAGGGGAGTGGGATGTGGAGATAGGGTTATGGGAATTGTGCGGAATTGTACCCCTCTTATTCTATGGTTTTGTCAGTGTTGCCATTTTATAAATAAATAAATTTAAAAAAAAAAAAAAGAAAGAAGGAAGGAAGGAAGGAATTGGGGACAGTTTGGCTGTTGCTAAGAAACTTCCAACAATATGGCTAACACTGGTTTTCAGAAGCAGTCTGCTCTTGCTAAAGAACATGGGTAGTTAGGAGCTGGTGTCCCGAGTTAGTCCAAGCTGCTGTCCTTGCTGGAGGCTGAAGACAGAACAGAACTGTTAGGAAGTGATCCTGATGGGCAGAGTATGATGTATGGAAATGCTGGAGTTTGTCTGCAGGAATGGCTGGGCTGCCTTATTGAGTAATAATAATAGAGTGCTGGGAACCTAGAAGGAAAGATCTTCTCATCACTATTCCTTTGCTCTGTAACTTCTGCCCCCTGGAAAATAACATCTATTCTGAGGGTCCAACTCCAGTTTACAAAATAGAACAGAAAAGGAAGGACTTGGAGAGACACTAAATTGACAACAGGCACAACAGGTTGTATATTTGTCAATTTGTGTTGTTAAATCTCCACTAGAACCCAAGTTTTGAGAATTTATCTTGTTCCTTCCATTGTATGCAGCATATAACATAGTTCCCAGAATTTAGCAGGTATTGGGGGTTGGGCAGTGGCACATAGGTTTAAGTGCACAAAGTTTGAAGCACGAGGACCCAGGCAAGGATCCTGGTTTGATCCCCTGGCTCCCCACTTGCAGGAGGTCATTTCACAAGTGGTGAAGCAGGTCTGCAGGTGTCTCTCTCCTCCTCCTCTCATTTTCTATCTGCCCTACCCAGTGAAATGGAAAAAAAAAAAAAAAAAAAAAAGCAGGCTACTAGGAGCAGTGGATTTATAGTACTGGCACTGAGCCCCAGTTATAACCCTGGAGGCAAAAACTAAAAGAAAAAAAAAAAAAAAATATATATATATATATATATATATATATATATATATATATATATATGTCAGGTATTCAATAGGTGTCCATTAAATGGAAATATATATATATATATATATATGGTATATATACACAATGGAATACTACTCAGCTGTAAAAAATGGTGACTTCACCGTTTTCAGCCGATTTGGATGGACCTTGAAAAAATCATGTTGAGTGAAGTAAGTCAGAAACAGAAGGATGAATACGGGATGATCTCACTCTCAGGTCGAAGTTGAAAAACAAGATTAGAAAAGAAAACACAAGTCGAACCTGAAATGGAATTGGAGTATTACACCAAAGTAAAAGACTCTGGGGTGGGTGGGTGGGTGGGGAGAATACAGGTCCATGAAAAATGATGAATGAAATAGTGGGGGTTGTATTGTTAAATGGGAATCTGGGGAATGTAAAAAAAAAAAAAAAAAGAAGAAGTAGAAACGCAAAGCAGAAATTGACTGAGTTTGGAGTATGGCACCAAAGTAAGAAAGCAGAAGTATACTAGAGTTTGCAGTGAGTACCTCCCTAATACTTCCTCTCCACTTTTCCAAGCTTTGGGTCCATGATTGCTCAACAATCTGTTTGGCTTTGTAAGTTAACTCTCTTTTCAGTCACCAGGTTCCAGGTGTCATCAGGATGCCAGCCAGACTTCCCTGGATTGAAGACCCCACCAATGTGTCCTGGAGCTCAGCTTCCCCAGAGACCCACCCTACTAGGGAAAGAGAGAGGCAGACTGGGAGTATGGACCGACCAGTCAACACCCATGTTCAGCAGGGAAGCAATTACAGAAGCCAGACCTTCTACCTTCTGCAACCCACAATGACCCTGGGTCCATGCTCCCAGAGGGATAGAGAATGGGAAAGCTATCGGGGGAGGGGGTGGGATATGGAGATTGGGTGGTGGGAATTGTGTGGAGTTGTACCCCTCCTACCCTATGGTTTTGTTAATTAATCCTTTCTTAAATAAAAAATAAAATAAAAAAGTGAAAAAAAAATGGAAATATATATAGCATGGTCCTTTTTGTAAGTCATTTATTCTTTTTGCTATTTGGCATCCCTTCTCTCTCTCTCTCTCTCTCTCTCTCTCTCTCTCTCTAGCAGGTTTACCCCAATTTCCCTTGATAAGATCTCACTTTTTTTTTCACTTAGTCCTTTTAAGTCTGTCATATGTTTCACCGGTGAACACAAGTCCTAAACCAGTCACTCATTGCGCTTTACCTCTAGCCAGTGCTAATCAGGTTTAGGTGTTTTCTGGAAATGGTTATCAAAATTAAGTAAGAGGCCTATAGCTTGGGTGTCTAGTGGAGAAAGAATAACTCTGAGGCTTTTAAGAGAAACCTTAGTCATCATGGGAAGGATTGTCTGATGTGAGAACTGATGCAGATAAAGGCAGAGAGATGAAGAGCTACTAGAACCAGGTGACATCTCTGAAATCCCTGAATCCCACCAGCACACAATCTTTTCAGTTAGGCCGGCCAATAAATTATTATCTTGCTTACATGTATTAGGGCTCTGCAGAGCAACAGAGCCAATGGTATATCTATGAAGAGATTTACTCTGAGGAATTGTTCCATGTGATTAGGGAAGCTGAAAAACCTTAGGATCTGAGGATTTCAGAGAGGATTGAGGAGGCACAGGAAGGCTAGTGGTGTAAATCTAGTCTGTGTTCACAGACATGAAAAAATAACAAAGCTGGTGGTAAAACAGCTCTCTATCCAAAGGCAAGAGAAAGACCAAAGTCCCACCAAGCTCAACAGACAGGCAGGAAATGGAGAAAAGTTCTTTCTTCCTCTGCCTTTTTGTTCTGTTCAGATCCTCTTGCCACGATGAATAATGCCTACCCATTCGGGAAAGGAGGAAGGGCAAGCTGCTTTACTTAGTCCACAGGTTCAAATACTAATTTCATCCCAAAACACATAGACTGAAAGTTCAATTCAGTCACTCTTTGACCTAGTTTGCCATATAAAATTAATTATTACCCTGGTCAGTTTAGTTTGTTTTTCTGTCATGTCAGCTGAGTTCTGTTATACTACCTAATAAAATTTTCAGACCTCTTAGGAGAAATGCCTTTACCTATTAGCTCATGCCACCTTATTTAGCATTTGACCTTTCCTTGTAAGATATTCAATGTGCTCATAATATATTATTTTATAAAAGATAGTGACAAAGGAGAGAGGGAGGAAGAGGTGGAGAGAGAAGAAGGGGGGAGAGGAAGAGAGAGAGAGAGGGAAAGACAGAGAGAGAGAGAGAGAGACCATAACACTGACACTTCATTAAGTGCAGTAGGGGCAAGATTCAAGCCTGGGTCATGCACATGGCAAATCAGCACACTGCCCAAATAAGCTATTTTGCTGGCCTGCTCATAAATTATCTTAGACCAATAGCTCACATATATCTGGAAACTGAGTTTCCAGTTAGTCCCTGATATCCATTATAAAGTAAGATATACTTTGACTTGTACTCAGAAATCCAGTTTCTCTTTAGGTTAAATTTTACCTTTTACTTTTTACTT
Organism: Erinaceus europaeus; assembly: GCF_950295315.1. Classification (NCBI taxonomy): domain Eukaryota; kingdom Metazoa; phylum Chordata; class Mammalia; order Eulipotyphla; family Erinaceidae; genus Erinaceus; species Erinaceus europaeus. Next base: position 28,203,264 of record NC_080163.1, on the reverse strand, counting down.
TGAAATGTAGTCATCTGTTAAAATGGTTGGACAGAATAAATAAAATATTCACACTTACAAACTTTTCTTCTTTCTTGGACAAATAGATATAAACAACTTTAAAACTGTTGGCAAACCTTATCCAGAGTTAGTGCCATAGCCAAAATAACTAAGCAGTTACATAAATCTAAATTTTGCACCACATCACAGTAAAGAATAAGGATGTCGGTAAAGTTAATAGGCAGCTGTTTTTTGTCTGGCAGTGGATATAGCAGTACTCATCCAGAGCTCCTCTTCAGGGACCATCATAAAGTTCTCAGTGGCTGGAAATACTGTTCTGCTGATGGACCACAGTGGAGAGCTTTTCTGGATTCTCTCTCTCTTGTTTTATTGGTGGTTTAATATTGATTTACAGCATTAAAATATAACATGGCTACAACTCCACACCATTCCCACCATCAGACTTTTATATCTACATCCCTTCCATTGTAAGGTGTAGCAGTTCTTCTAGGTCACAGATATGGGTTAACTTATTTCCACAACTATCTGTCTATATTTATATATAGTCGCCCATTTTTTTTCTATGGACCCATCTTCTCTTCTTTTCCAAGTCACACATACGCCTATTACTACATCAAAATGTCCTTTGTGTTTTCCTCTTCTCTCTCAGGGTCCTGATGGAGTTGGAGTTCACAGCCCTCTGGTCACCTTCTGTCTATCATTTATCCCCCACTGGTAGTATGGACCAAAAAATTTTGGGGTGCAGAAGGTTTTGGCTCTGTAATTGCTTCACTGCTGGACATGAGTGTTGGCAGGTCAATCCATTACCCAGAGCCTGTTTCTATTATTCCCTACTGGGATAGGGCTCTGGAGGTGAGGTCACAGGATACATTGGTAAAGTCGTCTGCCCAGGGAAGTCAGGATGGAATCATGATAGCATGGACACTCATTCTTAGCACAGACCTCTACCTCACTCAAGGTCATACTCCTGCTCAAGGATCAGTGACTGGCCAATGTGGAATTACAAAGACCTAATTCTTTTGCTTCCAAATTCCAGAGCTCCCTACCTGAATGACTGAGAACTCAGCTGCATTTTTTTTAAAGATTTATTTCTTTATTAGTGATAGGAGAGAAAGAAATAGAATATCACTCTGGTACCTGCAATTCTATAGATCAAACTCAAGACCTCATGTCTGTAAGTACAGAGCTCTAGCCACTAAGCTACCTCTTAGATCATGCAAACTTTTCAGTCTTCAGCGTAGTCTTATTGACTCCTCTGTGAACATAACCAAATAAGCCTTTTTTTTTAAGTAATTCTATACCTCATTCTTTTAGAAACTGATCTAAGGAAATAAAAAGAAAAAGCAAAAAGAGAAGAAAACAAAGAAAGAAAAAATGTTCTAAGAGAAAACAAATAACAACCTTTTCGTATAAAAATAAAATGAAGGCCCAACAAGATCCCTCCTTTAAATAGTGTGTTTGCTTTGTCATGGGCTCAGCCTAGGTTCAAGCCAGGCCTCCACCACAGTGATGAAAGCTTCTGTGCTGTGATACCTTTTTCAGTTTCTCATTCTGAAAAAGTTGACTTGGAGTAGCCCAAGAAGTAATATTGTTAATAAAGCATAGGAATTATAACCATGAAGTCCTGAGTTTAATTCTCAGCATTGCCTATATGAGCATGTGCCAGAGTGAGGCAGTTCCTCTTTTGCTCTTTCATTAATAAATAAATACAAAAGAAAATTAAGCTAGCTTGGCACATTTGAAGCCCCAGTGATGTCAAAAAAAAAAAAAAAAAGAATGTGTAAATGAGAAGAGTAGAGAAAGATTATTGCAAAGTTCTGATTTGTAATATATCTGGCAGGCCCACCTCTAAATTATTTATTCCTGTAGTGGGAATTCCTATAAGCTTAATGTTTTGTGAACAGGGAAATTACTGGTCAAACACATGACTTACAAAGCTAAAACTCACAGTTCAAGCCTTGATACTGGTTGTAGGCTGGTGGTGTTTTAGATTCTCTCTCTCCTTCTCTCTGTCTTATGTGAAACTCTATCTCATGTAGCATAAATAAAATTAAATACACCAAAATAAACTTACTGTTTTAAATCTGTATCTTTCCTTTCACCCCTAGCACCAAAGTGCACTGCAAGTGAATTAAATATTTAAACAGCAGTAAACCAAGATAGGATTGGTTGGTTGATTGGTTGGTCAGGACTAGGTGGTGGCACACCTGGTTAAGTGCACACATTACCATCTGTAAGGATCCAGGTTTGAGCCCCTACTCCCTCACTCCCCACCTACAGGGTCTATCATTCTCTCTCCCTCTCTATCTTCTTCCCTCTTGATTTCTCTCTGTCCTATCAGACAAAACAGAAAGAAAAAAATGGCTACCAGCAGTAGTGTGTTCATAGTGCCAACACCAAGCTCCAGCTTCTTCTTCTTCTTCTAGCGTTTGCCCTTCTTCCGCAGCCAGTCAACAGCGTCAGGTTGAAAGCTGTCAGGAGCTGCTTGTTGCTGGCTTTGAAAGTGACTGGGATCCATGTGGATTCAGTCAGCTAGGCAGGATCGTCAGTTTCCCCAATGAATAGGTACTCACGGGATGCACCACGAGAAGGTCGATCCAATGCATCCATCAATAACCCTGGTTATAATAATATAAAAAATATTTTAATTAAAGGCAGAGAAAGAGTGAGAGAGGTGGGCAGAAAAGGGTCAAGAAAAGTGAGAAGACAAAGGAGGGAAGAAAGATATTCATATATACTTATTTATACAAGTGGTTCTATTTTTCTAACTAAACTGTGATTAGTGTCTCTAGTGTAACATTGCATTGATCTGAACTATGTTAAAACCCCAAGTCTGGGGGCTGGGTGGTAGTGCCGCAGGTTAAGCGTACATGGCGCAAAGCGAAAGGACCATGCAAGGATCCAGGTTCCAGTGGCTCCCCACCTGTAGCGGGGGGGGGGTCGCTTCACAAGCCGTGAAGCAGGTCGGCAGGTGTCCATCATTCTCTCCTCCACTGTCTTGCCTTTCTTTCTTGATTTCTCTATGTCCTGCCCAACAACTATAACAACAATAGCAACCACAACAAAGGCAACAAAATGGGGAAAATGGCTTTCAAGAGCAGTGGATTCCTAGTGCAGGCACTGAGCCCCAGCAATAACCCTGAAGGGAAAAAAAAAAAAAAGCCTGACTAGGTGCATGGATTGACATGCCAACATTCATGTTCAGCAGAGACACAATTACAGAAGCCAGACCTTTTGCACCTTATTAAGAATTTTGGTTGGGCACTGGGTTAAGCGCATATAGCATGAAAAGCTAGGAAGGGCCTAAGGATCCCAGTTGGAGCCCTGATTCCCCACCTGCAAGGGGGGATGCTTCACAGGTGGTGAAGCAGGTCTGCAGGTGTTTATCTTTCTCTCCTCTCTGTCTTCCCCTCCTGTCTCCATTTCTCTTTGTCCTATCCAAAGAAGTAATAATAAGTTTTGGTCCATATTCCCCAAAGGATAAAGATAGGAACCTTCCTTATTATTCAACAATTTGTTCTGCTTTATATATTAATGCTTTTCAGCCACTAAGTTGCAGATGCTGCCATGAGGCCAACCTGACTTCCCTCACCAATGTGTCCTGAAACTTCACCTCCCCAGAGTCCTATCCCATCAGAGAGAAATAAAAAAGGCTGGGGTTATGAATCCACCTGCCAACAGCCATGTCCAATAGAGAAGCAGTTGTAGAGGCAAGACTTTCCACCTTCTGCACCCTATAAAGTTATTTGGTCCATACTCCCAGAGAGACAAAGAATAGGGAATCTCCCAATGGAGGGGATGGGATACAGAACTCTGGTGGTGGGAATTGTACCCCTGTTATCCTGCAATTATGTCAATCATTATTAAATCACTGATAAAAAAAATCCCAAACCTGAGAGATTAAGATTTGAAATCTGGGAGTCCAGCGGTAGTGCGGCAGGTTAAACGCAGGTGGCGCAAAACACAAGGACCCGCATAAGAATCCCGGTTCGAGCCCCCAGCTCCCCACCTGCAGGGGAGTCGCTTCACAGGTGGTTAAGCAGGTCTGCAGGTGTCTATCTTTCTCTCCCCCTCTCTGTCTTCCCCTCCTCTCTCCATTTCTCTCTGTCCTATCTAATAACTATGACATCAATAACAACAACAATAATAACTACAAAAATAAAACAACAAGGGCAACAAAAGGGAATAAATAAATATTAAATAAAAAGATTTGAAATCTTTGAAAAAATAATGATTTAATGATGAATGAGAAAGACCTACAAATGAAGCTTACATTTGTCCAAGTATTCCTAAATAAGAAAGGTGAAAAAGGCAAATTCCCTGGAAATCTTACAGAAGATGTCAGAAGAAAAAGATACAATCAGTTTGAAGACTTAAGATTCTAAGTCACTACAGTTGACTCTTGACTTCTATACTCATTTTTGTGTTCCAGACATTAAATGAAGAAGGAAATACTGTGTTTACATAACTTCTACTAAGAGTATTCAGGACATCAGATTTTTATACATAAGATGTACTGTCTTTTACTTGGTTAATTATTGCTTTTAGTATTGATGTCATAATATACTATTCTATATTGTTGACATATATCCCTCTTTCCCTAGAGGAGTTGAGCTTACAGCTAGAATAGGAATTTGCATCTTTATATAGCATATAACATAGTAGAAATATTGCCATCAAGATTACTTCTGATTCAATCTCTTCATAACATCTGTTTCCATTGAACAAAAATAATATGCTGTCATGTCTCTGGGACATACTCACACTTTCTATTTTGATATTAACAGCACAAAAACTGTCATTGTTAACTTGATATAACTGCCAGTAACACCACCTCCAACACAGAGACAGGCATATTGCAAACTCACGAATTCATATTACTCTATACTTGGAATAATCTGCAAAAACCAGCACTTTCCTTAGCTAATTTCAACCCGTTTTCAGTCTTGTGATCTGAATGCAAAGCAATGTTTTCCCTCAAACAAACATAATAAAATGTCTATATAATGGGAAACACCATCTCTAATCTCCTCTATATTTTCAGAATTTTCTACAGTGATTAGATATTATTCTTTTAAACAGAAAAATATGGGTATTTTTAAAATAAAAAAATATGGTCTTGCCTTTAAGTTGAGATGGGGAAAATGATATTAAAAGTGAAACTTTCAGCAACATAGAACAATATGTTCAAAATTAAAGTATCTTAGGAAGGCGCTCCTCTGATTAACATCCTTTATAAACAGTTCTGTCATATACTTCCATGCAAAACTTACATTCTCACTTTGTACCTTGTGATTTACAAGTATTCAAATACTTTTAAAATATTCATGCTTATTTTAATTATGCATGTATGCATGTGTACACATGACTATATGTGTATCTTTTATTCCTTAGTCAAACAAAGGGAGAAAAATATTTATCTGCTCTCTCTTCTTGTTATCTCCTTAGGATTTTCCAAAGCACTATAAGCTACTATCCTAAATGCATTCTCCCCTTCTATTCCCGTATCAAGAGTCCACCCTTTTTTTATAGCATAGTATTATTTTATTCTGTATATATGCCACACTTTCTTTATCGACTCATCTATCACTGGACACTTTGTTCCGTTTTTTAGCTATTGTGTCTAGTGGTGCAATGAACATAGTGTTCCAATAAGATATTGTCTTTGAAAAAAGAGAACATAATAGTGGGGGGGTGTATTTGTTTGTTTGTCTGTCTGTCTGTCTGTTTGATATGGATGTAGAAAGGAGAAGGAAAACCCAATGTAAGTACAGACCTTGTCATCTTCCTTGTGCTAGATGTTAAGAGTGGCATCAGCTTCTCTCTACTGACAACTTCAGGCTTTAGAACCTCACTTGTGACTCTCTAGGTCTACCACTCTGTGCACATTGGCAGGACCTGTGGTATCACTCATCTCCACATTTAGAGGGGCCTGGGGTGGAGAAACTAATCTCTGGAGATGATGAAATGTTAGTACTTAAGCAAAAACAAAACAAGACAAAATTCTTAATAAGTACTGTTTCTTAACTCACTAGAAAAATTTACCCCATATTCCAAATCTTCTCCCCTCCAATTAGTGACATTTTTTCTGTTCTGTTCTCAGAATAACATTGTTATACTACTGCTAACAATTTTGACGTATTCTAGTTTTATCAGTTGGAAATAGGTTAAACATTGTCATCTTTCCCTGGTGACGAGACATATTGCAAGGGAGGTTTTCAAACTGAATGTGTTAACCCCTACGATTCTGAAATTCTGCTATAGCTGTCAAAACATCATAGATAATTAAGTTTAACTAAGGGAATGTCCTGAAAAAATAGGCAAGAAGGATTAATATTATTTCAAAGAACCCACTGGTTAGAAACTTGATTCAAATTAGAAGGACTTGAGTTTATATATTTTTTGTTGTTGTTCTGCTTTACATTGATTTTTTAAATCCATTTAAAAAGAGTCAGACTGAGATCCAAGAAGATAGGAGAAACTTATGAATTTTTTAAAAGTATTTCTGGGCCTGGGAATAGAGCATGTTGGGGGAGAGCGGGCAGTGACGCATGCCGTAAAGCGGTGGCCCCACTCCCCACCTGCAAAGGGTCTGCTTCATAAGTGCTGTAGCAGGTCTGTAGGTGTCTCTCTCTCTCTCCCTATATCCCCCTCCTCTCTCAATTTCTCTCTGTCCTATTCAATTAAAATGGAAAAAATGACTGCCGAGCAGTGTATTTTTTTTTTAATTTTTTAAGTATTTATTTTATTTATTTATTCCCTTTTGTTGCCCTTGTTGTTTTATTGCTGTAGTTATTATTGTTGTTATCGTCGTTGGATAGGACAGAGAGAAATGGAGAGAGGAGGGGAAGACAGAGAGGAGGAGAGAAAGACACCTGCAGACCTGCTTCACCGCCTGTGAAGCGACTCCCCTGCAGGTGGGGAGCCCGGGATCGAACCGGGATCCTTATGCAGGTCCTTGTGCTTTGCACCACCTGCACTTAACCCGCTGCGCTACAGCCCGACTCCCCGAGCAGTGTATTCTTAGTACCGGCACAAAGCCCCAGCAATAACTTTGGAGGCAATAAATAAAATACGGGAAGGAAGGAAAGAAGGAAGAAAGGGAGGGTGGGAGGGAGGAAGGGAGAGAGGAAGGGAGGAAGGGAGAGAGGAAAGGAGGAAGGGAGGGAGGATAAATTCCTCTCAGGCTTCATGCTCTGAGGTCCCAGGTTCAAGCCCCAGAGCTATTATAAGCCAGATTTGAGCAGTGTTCTGGCCTCTCTTTCTCTCCCCCTGTATTTCTCACTGAAATAAATAAATTAAAAGTTTTAAATTTTTATGTATCTGTAATTATAATTTGGTAAGTAATCAACATAAAATCATATTTCCAACTGTGACTACTTTGTTAGTTTCTTTAAAAGAGTAAATGACTTATGAAGCCTTTTTCTCCCCCTTTAATTTATAACTACTAAGATATTAATACCATTAATTGGGAACCCTTTATGAAACTCTGCTTCTTTTTTCTTCTTAGAAATGTGACTCCTTACAAAATCGATGTTATTGCCCTTTCAGGCTAAGATATATCTGTTTCCAGCATCTTCCTATTTTGCTAAAAAAGGAAATAAATCCAAAGATTTTCATTGTCTCTTTTTTAAAATTTTATTTTGGGAGAAATATTGCAGTTATGTTTATGAGCTACTCATTTTGCTCATTTAGTCATTGTGATCACTTTGCTAACCATCTGTACATATCTGAGGGTATCCATCTATCTGCTGATATCAAGAATGTTTCAAGCCTGGACTTCATCTTCCCTCTGTAAGGCAGAGGGTTCTTATAGACAGCAAATATGAAAATAGCTCTTACCAGCTATTTCTCTGGTAACTGTCATGGTCACTCCATTTTAAAATGCTGAAGGAAGGTGGGCAGCTGACAGAAAGAGATCCCTTGACTCCCCTTTGTTTCTCCATCAGTGCCATTAATAAAGCCAAATACAGCGGGGAGGACCATGCCTGTGTTTAGTTAAAGGGAGAGAAAGGAGAAGAAGAAAGGTTAGGTGGTTCAACTGGTAACTATAAGAAAGGCCAGCTGGAAATAGCACTTAATTTTGACACCTGGGCATCAGCCTTTAAAGATTATGTGGCATGGTCTTGCTCGCCTAGGGCAGTGTTGTTAACTATGAGTTAATAAATGATGAAAGACTGAGCCTGTCTTAGCTGGTTGTGGTAGATATGAACGGAAGTTTCCTGAAGAGTTAGGGCTGGTTGGAGCCAGTTAGACCAATTAGGGGTTTGTGCAGGTTCTAAGAGTTCAAGTCTTGATCCAGTCTGACAGTATGAGCAGACCACCAGACCCCCCCAAAAAATTATCAGCAACATAAACTTTTTCCAGTCTTTATTGAAATTGTATCGTTACAAATTAACCAAGAACATATTCAGAAGACATTCTACCGCATCTGATAGAATTTCCTAAGTTACATTTAGATGGCTGGTTTCATGAAGTGAATATTTTAAATGCTTATCATCATTTGTTCTGAAATATACCTTATTTTTTTGCTTTAAATTCTGTTTTTGCTACAATCTGATTGAATGTCTTTTTCTTCTCTAGCAAGTAAATTAGGAGTGAACCAAAAAAGGAAGAAGAAAGTTAATAATAATTGTACACTGTAGTCCTGAACCTTTTTTTATACCACTCCTGTGGCTGACTAACTTGTCTTTTAGTTGTAAACCCTAGTATGCTTCTAAGATACTATAAATAATCATGGCAATATCTAATAAAAATAGATGTCATATCACAAAACCACAGCAGAGTTTAAACTTAGTTTAGCAAAATCAACAACTTACTCACAAGACTGATGAACTGCAGTTAAGTGATTTTAACAAAAGCATTTCTAGTGACCAGATAAGCAAGTGTCTTCTTGACAGAGATGGATGATGGCTCATGTGCCAGAGCCCAGTGTAAAATAGAAGCTGTCATCTAGAAAATGACAGAGCCATTTCGAGTACCTCTAGATTAGCACTCCATCTTCGATTGAGCAGATATACTGTTAGCTGAAGGTCTATTGCCAGCAAATCAGAAGTAGAGGGCAGAGCCCTATCTTTCTGAGATGACTAGAATCATCAGAGACTCAGAGTCAGAGAATGTACATGGTAGCATGCCATGTTTCGTGTAAGGTTCGTATACAAAAGATCAACTAAATAAAAGCACTGCTACGTAGATCAGTTTAAATACAAGTTGGTCAATTCACTATAGAAATGTACTCATTGGGGATAGGGCAGTAGAGCAGCTGGTTAAGTACACGATACAAAAGCACAAGGACCAGCGTAAGGATCCCAATTCAAGCCCCCCAGCTCCCCACCTGCAGGGGAGTCGCTTCACAGGCAGTGATGCAGGTCTGCAGGTTTGTCTTTATCTCCCCATCTCTGTTTTCCCTTCCTCTCTTCATTTCTCTCTGTCCTATCCAACAATGAATGACATCAACAATAACAATAATAACCACAACTACAAGGGCAACAAAAAGGGGGGGAAATGGCCTCTAGATGCAGTGGATTCATGGTGCTGGCACTGAGCCCCAGCAATAACCCTGGAGGCAAAAAAAAAATAAAAGTGTACTTATCTTGGGAGATGGGCAGTAGTGCACCTAGTAAAACACAGGTTACCATGTGCAAGGACCCGGGTTTGAGCCCCTGCTCCCCACCTGCAGGGGGCAAGCATTACAAGTGGTGAAGCAAGTACTGCAGATGTGTCTTTGTCACTCTCCCTCTCTATCTTCCACACCCCCCTCTCAGTTTCTCTCTGTCCTATCAAAGAAAAAAGAATAGCCAGTAGGAGCAGTGGATTCAACATGGAGGCACTGAGCCCCAGCGATAACCCTGGTGGCAATTAAAAAAAAAAACTAGTACATGGATATTGGGGTTGATTTATTAATTAATTTAGTGAGAGCAGGAAACAGAGACATAAGAACAGAAGTATATTATTTCTAATATCTTGTCTCTTTCAAATCATCTTGTGGATAGTTACCTGATAAAGCATCACAAGCTTCACTGTCTTTATTGAAGCAATAAAGTATTCAGAAATATACCTTCTCAGTCTCATGTGTCTGAATACGTACTATTTGACTAAGTAGCATCTAGGAAAGTGATTCTGATGTTAAGAGCAAGTTCCAGAGTACACTGGATTTAGCAAGACAGATTTTTCAAATGCAGATTCATCTATATTTCAGCAAAGACTTCCCTACATTGTCTTAGAGGTTACTGGGGCCATCTCTTTGTGACTGTGCTTAATGTCTGAAATAATTTGCTGCCCTCTGCGTGGTCTTCTGGCAGAGATGAAACACTGCTGTTCCCTTAATGGCTTGGCACTGTGTGGCACCTTCTTTATTACTCTGATCCAGAGCCTCTGGGCACAGAGAGCCTGTGCTCAGGCAAACAGCTATCTCCTGGTCTGACATTAGAGCTCCTCTGATTTCCAAGGATCCAACTCAGGCCCCACTAGGGAGGTCAGCTCCGAAATGTGGGATCACCATGAAGGCTTGCACAACCGCAGCTGCAATGAACATTTCCAAGGGATACCTATGGACATTAGAACAGTTTTGCTGGCAGACAAAAAAAATGCCTTCAACAGCACAAATTTTACTGGATAATACTATGAACCATGTAAAACCTAATTATATTGATGAGACCAACTTGGGAAAGAAATATTCTTCCAACTGCTTATTTTGACTATAACAATCAATTCCTTGTCTTGAGTGAGATTAGTAAAGGAGGAATATATGTATTTCTGTGGCTTTATCATTTTTATTTCAGGTTTCACATCACACAAAAGCCTCCTCTCCCCCACCCTCACCCCACTCTCCTCATTTTGTCAGTGGTATTCCCTATGATGAGCATTCCGAAAGAACAACAACTGCTTCTCTGGCAGCTTGGTTTTGTCAGTTCCAAATGCATGGTCTCACTTGGCCATTTCCAAGGGCTCTTTGAAACTCTGGATCACAGCTGGTGCTTCAATCAGGAGTTCACACCGTGAAGAAACTGGCAGTGGATCTTCACCGACGCCGGGAAAGATATATCATCTCTTTCATAGCACACAGTGGAATACACCTTTCATTTCATCACTGAGAAAGACTGCATCATTCACAAGTCTGTCTTGACAAAAATATTAATAACATCCCTGCCTCCTAAGGGATCAGAACATTTTAGGGTTTGAACTGAAATGACCTTAGCTTGTCAGTACGATTTGACTTTGAGAAACCCAACAGTGAATTCTGTTTATTATTTCAGTTTCAAAATCTGTCAAAGTCATCGTCTTCAGCACATCTTAATTATATTCATCATAACAAAATGCCTATGTAATATTATAGAAGTGGGAGGGTTTTTTTAAGTATGCTCATATAATGGAATTAGCATTCCTGCTTCTTTGTTTTTAATCATTTTCAGGGATCTATTATAATATTTTTACTGTGGGAAAGGTGTTTTGCTTATATGTGAGGGACGCAGGTAGAAGAAAGTATTTTTAAAGCCTTTGGGGATAAAAAGACTTGACAACATTTGTATGATTTTAGGATTAGCTGAAATCAACATGGGAAGCTAACAGAACAGTCATATATTATTTATTTATTTATTTATTTATTTATTTATTTATTAGATAGAAACAGAAATTGAAAGGAGAGGGGACATAGGAAAGAAAGAGACAGAGAGACCACCCGTGAAGCTCCCCCCTACAGGTGGGGGCCAGAGGCTTGAACCCGGGTCCTTGTTTGCATTCAACCAGGTGCACCACTGCCTGGCCCCTAGAAATGAGAAATGGAATATGCAAAGAATTAAGAGCTGCCAGTGTCTCTAGATGAATAAATGGATATAGATAATTTGTGGTGGGAAAGAACACTTCTATCTATAATGCTTCCCCTTTGGGTTATACCATGATAAAATAAATAATTCTAAAAATAAAAAATAAAAGAATTGAGGACTGTAGTAAAAGTCTCTTTTCCTTGTTAACTTCTTTTTTCAAATTTCGTGACTTCACTGACACCTATTTCACAATTAATGCTCTAAGTTGTAACTTACTCAATGAAAATAAACCTCCTTCAAATATGAATACAGGCTGGATCTAAATATGCCAAATGAGGCAGAAAAGTGGTGCATTAGATGCCCCAAAAAAAACCTCAATTCTCCAGAGAGTATTTCAAGAATTATTTATGTAGCGAAAGAACATGGGATTTAATTGTCTTCAACGTAATAACCATCTTCTAGGAAACCCCTTACAGAATACACCATCTTCCTTTTTTTTTTTCTCCAAGGTTATTGCGGGAGCTCGGTGTCTGCACTACGAATCCACTGCTCCTGGAGGCTATTTTTCCCATTTTGTTGCCCTTGTTGTTGCGCTTGTTGTGGTTGTTATTGCTGTCATAGTTGTTGTTGTTGTTGTTGTTGTTGTTGTTGTTTTTGGATAGGACAGAGAGAAATTGAGAGAGGAGGGGAAGACAGAGAGGAAGAGACAAAGACAGATACCTGCAGACCTGCTTCACCGCTTGGGAAACGACCTCCTGCAGTGGGGATCCTTATGCCGGCTCTAGCGCTTTGTGCCATGTGTGCTTAATCCGCTGCCTACCGCCCAGTTCCCACCATCTTCCATTTTTAACCAAATCCAAGACCAGGGTTACAAAAAATTCACCCAGTATCTTATGGGTGAGGACAAGCTTTAAACTTCCATATTTCTTGGGCAATCACTCGTATTATTAGTGTCATATGTGATAAAATGAATATTTTATCTACCACATTTGTGAACATGTTTACTTTTTCCATTGAAAAATAGCTGTTTTGTAAAGACACACTAATAATTATCAGATGCATGTTTCTATATAACCACATCTGACACTAGACTGAAATTAATCTATTCTAGATTTTAGAAACAGAATAAGAAGGAGTCGGGCGATAGCACACCAGGTTAAGCGCACGTTGCGCAAAGCGCAAGGACCAGCGTAAGGATATTGGTTGGATCCCCTGGCTCCCTTCACAGGTGGTGAGGCAGGTCTACAGGTGTCTGTCTTTCTCTCCCCCTCTCTGTCTTCCCCTCCTCTCTCCATTTCTCTCTGTCCTATCTAACAATGACAACAACAATAAAAACTACAACAATAAACAACAAGGGCAACAAAAAGGAATAAATAAATATTTAATAAAAAGAAATTGAATAAGATACTAGAGGGAGAGTTAAAGGGAAAATTTTTTAATGGGTACAGATAATCAGCTTTGCTCTCCAAAAGAGTTCTGAATGCACTATAATGTGAATATGTATAAATTGGACACCTGAAGATGGTTAAAATGGTAAAATCCACATTATACTTTACCACAATTAAAAATAAAAAAATATTTTAATTATAACCAAGAGGATTATTTACCTTTAGATTTAAGAAAAAAGCTAGGTGAAATGCATTGTCAAACCAGCTTTAATTTAAACCTAGCATTTATAGATGATATTGGTAAAGCTGCCATAGTGGTCCAGGAAGACAAAAAGCAAAGAGCAGATGATCAATTCCTTTGTCTCCTTGAATCATTTCAGCCCTTGCAGAATACAAGAAATTCCCTCCGAAAAACCTATCACACAAAATGTGTGACTGAGAAAACTGTGAAAAGCACTGTTTTACACACACACACACACACACACACACACACACACACACACACACACCCCAGGGTTATCTCTGGGGCTTCGTGGAACATTATGAATCCACTGCTTCTAGCAGCCTCTTCCTTCATTTCTTTCTTCTTCTTTCCTTCTTCCTTTCTTTCATTTTCTTTTGTGAATTAACATTGACATACAAAATTACAAGATAACAAGGGTACAACTTTGCACCATTCCCACCACCAGAGTTCTGGATACCCATTCCCTCCATTGTAAGCTATAGCTGTTCTCCCAAGGTTGCAGATACGGTTTAACTATTATTTCTATAACCATCTGTTATATTTGTAAATATTTACCCTTTTTTATAAGGCCCCATCTTCTCTTCCTTTCTAAGCCACACATACACCTATTACTGCATCCAAATGTTCCTCTTTTTCCTCCTCCATCTCCTATTCTTGATAAAATAAGAGTTCAGAATCCTTTGGTCATCTTCCCCCTATCATTTCTTCCATGCTGAAAGGATGGATCAAAATTCTTTTTGGGGTGCAGAAGGTAGAAGTCCTGGCTTCTGTAATTGCTTCTCCACTGAACATGGGCTTTGGCAGGTCAATTCATAACCCCAGCCTGTTTCTATCTTTCCCTAGTGGGATAGGGCTCTGGGGAGGTGAGGTTCCAGAGCACATTGGCGAGGTCATCCTAGCAGCCATTTTTCTCTTTCTTTCTTTCTTTCTTTCTTTCTTTCTTTCTTTCTCCCTTTCTTTCTTTCTTTCTATTTTATTTTATTTTATAGGAGAGAGAGAAATTGAGAGGGGAAGATACAGACAGATGACAATAGATAGAGGGAGAGATAGACCTGAAGACTTGCTTCACCACTATTGAAATGTTCTCCCTGCCAGGAGAGGGGCTCGAATCCAGATCCTTGCTCCCAAGTAATGTGTGCACTCACCCAGGTGAACCAGTACCCACTTCCACAGGGACTATTTATTGATCCTTAACATTGTCACTGTCTAGGCATTGACAAGAAGGGCAAGTTTCTAAATGTCACATTTCCAAAGTGGAAGTGGAACTCTTTGGATGAAAATAAGATCTCTTCCACTTACATAGTTTGCTTTACATGTGATATTTTCATTTGACACTGTGAGATAAATAAGATACTGTTTTTCAGGCATTTCCAAAGGGAGAATTTGGGCCTGATAATTTAAGAGAATATGCCCTCCTCCCCCCCTCCCCCGCCCCGGAACCGATATCAGAAATGAAGTGAATTCAGTCTGATTGAGCCCAGTTCTTATTTTTTCTCTTATAAAATTTTGGGCACTCAGAAGTGAAGTGAGTTTCTCCTGTCAGCTCTCACACATTGGTAAATCATAGACTCTGTGATTTTCTATGATCCCTGACCCTGGCAATCTAAATCAGCCTTTTGAGAAATCATCCACCCTCACTGACCTGCATTATCTCAGTATCCATCCAACCATCAGTACAATAATCCTTAGACATACTCATATGAGCAATAGCAAGCCCCTGCTCTCCAACTACTCTACTCAATGAGAAATTATGACATATAATATCCTTGCCATAGTGGAGGCATCATTGGGGGGGGGGACTCAAAACAGAGGTAAGTATTGATGGATAAAGAATGAGTGTGATATATTGATAGAAGCTACAGCCAAGGCCATTGAGAATTATCAAGTTCTGCTCTATTTTCCAATCCCCAGGCTGTACCTGATGTATTAACATTTGCCTTGTTAAATCCATCAGATGAAGTTTTTTCTTTTTTACTGTGTTACTAAATATTAAATAGGGTCCTTCCCCCAACTCTTCATCTGCACTATTCCAGCCTTTAAGTTCATGATTGATCAACAATTTGTTGGCTTTGTATGTTAACTCTCTTTTCAGCCACTAGATTCCAGATGCTAGCAGGATGCCAACCAGACTTCCCTGGACAGACAACCCCACCAATATGTCCTGGAGCTCCACTTTCCCAAAGTCCCACCCTACTAAGGAAAGAGAGAGACAGGCTGGGAGTATGGATCAATCTGTCAACACCCATGTTCAGTGGGGAAGCAATTACAGAAGCCAGACCTTGCACCTTCTGCATCCCACAATGGCCTTGGATCCATAATCCCAGAGGGTTAAAGAGTAGGGAAGCTATCAGGGGAGGGGATAGGATACTGAGTTGTGGTGGTGGGAACTGTGTGGAGTTGTACTCCTCTTATCCTATGGTTTTGTCAATGTTTCCTTTTTATAAATAAATAAATAAGGTCCTTCATTTGAATCCATATTTGTGATGGCAAAGGGTGGGGGCTATAGACTAGTGCTATTACTTGTGACAATCCAAATTTATTTATTTATTTATTTATTTATTTATTTATTTATTTAACCAAAGCACTACTCAGCTCTGGTTTATGGTGATGTGGGGGATTGAACCTTGGACTTTGCAGACTCAGGCATGAGAGTCTCTTCACATAACATTGTTTTCTCCTCCACCCCCAAATTTCATTTTTAAAAGAAGTATTTATTTATTTATTTATGAGAAAGAGAGAAAATCATGGAGTCAAGGTATCCCTCTGGCATATACATCACTAGGAATTGAACTCAGTACCTCTTGCTTAAGGGCCCAACACTGTATCTACTGTGCTACCCTACCTCCCAGGCCACAGAATCCAAATTCCTTAAGAAATGAACATAATTGGTGGCTTTACTTCTACCCCATACATAGTAAGTGTGTAGCATGCTAAACAAATTAAAACTTCATTAGCCACCTTTATGTATCACTGTTCTATAAACTGGAAATTCATCTCCCAATATTGTAGGATTTTACTTATAATGATATATATATTAACCTAATTTTTCTACCAATTTAATCAACCCTCCAAAGGATTAGGTAACTTAAGCATAGCAAAATGTGATTTATTTGGCTAAACTCTTACTAATACCTCAGCCGTTCTTTAGATTTCTTGGATCCAGTGTTACAATAGAAGGAGAACATATTGGATATTTAAAAAATGATGAAGAGAGCCAACCTAAGAGACTACCTAACTCTGGGGGTGAGGGGAAGGAGAAAGCTGGAGGGATTCACAAACTATAATTAACTCCCTTAAACCTCTTTACTGAATGTCTAACAGTTTGTTTAAAGATTGGGAACATTTATGGGAAAATGTAACACACCTCATTTTGGTCAATGTTATTGGGTGTTAAAAGCAAACTCTATTTACAAGTCCTATGGCTATCAAGTTTATTTTCTTACAACAAAGTTTGCCCTGGCATTGTTTGTTATCCCAGAAATTTCAGTTTTAGAGGATGCAGACTTCAAAGTCAAGGAAGTGGATTTGGGACATGGAAGCATGTGGGCACCAAGGCAGACTATCTATCAGTTAGAAAATTACTAAGGAGTGTGTGTGTGTGTGTGTGTGTGTGTGTGTGTGTGTGTGTGTGTGTGTGTGTGTGTGTGTGTTGATTTGTTTACTACAAGATGGGAACCAGAGTTAGCTATCCACATGAAATTTTGAAAGCACACAGAGGCATTTTTTAAGACTTTTGAAGATTTTTAAAGATCAGCTTACTGTTGTTGAAAAGTTTAGTCTGCAGACAAAAATTATTATCAGGAGCTTTTCTGCACACACACAGCACAGGACTGCCAGCATGACCCCTGGGTCATGGGATAACGCCAATGTGCTCATGCTCACAGAGACTTATTTTTTTGTTAAGTGGCACCTGCTGTGAGGTTCTCTATAAATATTGAGTGCCTACAGCAAATCACAGATGTTTTGTGCACTAGAAAACCCTGGCAGGAAGTAATCACTAAAAGAAAGACAGAACCAAGATGATGTAGGTAGGAGGAGGGTGCAGGAGAAAGACTCCTTTTCCTGTTGGGGCACTTGGATGCAAAATGCAGATTATACTGACTGACTGTGACTCAATTTGATCCAGACAGCATCTAAGTTAAAAAAGCCACAGGGCTCCAAATAAGTATGGGATGGGCAACCCCTGACATAAGTTGGTGGGAAAGCAAGCTTGAAAATCCCACCATCAAAAACTATTTCTAAGATTTTGTCAGAACTATAGGGGTTATCTTTGGGAGATGGGAGGTCAGAACAGAACTTTGGTGGTGGGTGCAGTTTACTTTAACTTTGGTGGTGGGTACAAGAACTATATACCCTGGAATCTTACAATCTTGTAACCTACTATTAGTCACAAATTAAAAAATAAATTAAAAAAATAACTTTGATTTGTTTGAGGGAAGTTGGAGTTCTTAAGTTCTTTAGTATTTGTTGTTTTGTTTTTGGTTTTGTTTTGTTTTTTTGGTTTGGTTTGGTTTGGTTTGGTTTGGCACCCAAATTTTTAATAGAACAAAGAAGTGACCTTTAGGTTTTGGTTTGTTTGTTTGTTTGTTTGTTTTGCATTTTAACCAGACCACTACTCAGCTCTAGCTTATGAAGAAACTGGGGACTGAACCTGGAGCCTTGGAGCATCAGACATGAAAATATTTTGCATAACCATTATGCTCTCTCCCCAGTTCCTGGGTTGTTTGTTTGTATGATTGATTGGTATTTGTTTATTTCTGAAAGAGCTGGGAGGATAGAGAGACAGACACAGAGAGAAAACAGACTCCACTGTGGCGTATGTTGTAGCAGTGATAAAACCTGGTTCTCTATCTCACAAGTGGTGCAATGCAGGATGCTCTGGGTCCCCCGCCTCTCTGGCCACTGGTGACAGAGGGTCTGATGGCCCCCTGGGAGATCTAGGGTGGCTCTGCGTGATGAGGGCATAGTGCACAGAGAGGAAAAAAGCCATGCCAGACTTATCCAGCTACAGGAGAGCCTCAGAGGGTCATCTCGTTTATTAGGGGGATTCAAGCAAGCAGATATACCCATAGCCCAGAAAGAAGGTTGAGGTTATCATTAACCCATGCAACACAATGTATAGTTACATCTTGAACTCCAAAGTATTTGATCAAGACTGGAAAGTTACCGTACAAGGCTTGGTCATGAGCTCAACAATGCAGTTATCTCTGGGGGTAAATTACAGACACTTCAGGGCAGGGGGCAAGAGAGCAATTGAGTAAAATCAAGACATTCATGGCAGTTTTCAAGTCGGCCATACACATACACAGTACACAGTAATTCATGGCCTTTGTTTTTTTTTTTTTAATATTTTTTAAAATTTTTTTTATATTTATTTTATTTACTTATTCCCTTTTGTTGCCCTTGTTGTTTTATTGTTGTAGTTATTATTGTTGTTGTCGTTGTTGGATAGGACAGAGAGAAATGGAGAGAGGGAGCGGAAGACAGAGAGGAGGAGAGAAAGATAGACACCTGCAGACCTGCTTCACCGCCTGTGAAGCGACTCCCCTGCAGCTGGGGAGCCGGGGTTCGAACCGGGATTCTTATGCCGGTCCTTGTGCTTTGCGCCACCTGCGCTTAGCCCGCTACACTACAGCCCGACTCCCTCATGGCCTTTGTTTTAAGGAGATAGAGTGACATGTACAGAAAGGTAGCCCCCGTCTGGAGAAGCCATCCATCATTAGTTCACGAGGTCAGGGGGGATCTGCAATTGTCTCTACCCAGGAAGGGCGAGAACTTGGGGTTTACCCACTCAGACTCTCATGGAAACAATGGCCTGGACTTCCCGGAGAGTGGGCCCACTTCCCACAGTGCAAATCTTTGTATTTTGAGATATAGCTTTCTTTTCATTTTTCTTGTTCTTTTTTTAAGATTGACTGAATGGATGATTGCTTGCTTGATTGATTGATTTGGTTGGTTGATTAGAAAGGGGAAGAAGTGGAGCTGGGTGGTGGCTCACCTGGTTGAGCACTTGTTAAATCACTTCCTTTTCGACTTCCAGGGCCAACCCCACCACCTGAACTAGGTTCTTTCTACTGTAGTGAACATTGGCTATTGACCCACACACACAAAAAAAGAACTTCATGCCTGAGTTTATATTGTTCTCACACCAGTTTATTTTCAAAACCATATAGTAACATTATTTTATAGACTTCAAAGTAAGTAGTAACAAAGAAAATATCTTTCTACTCTCCATTTCCCCCAACAATTTTCAGGCCTCATTTCAAAGAAATACTTGTTGCCTGAATGTTAATGTGCTTTCTTTCTCCCACAGAAAACAAAGCAATTGTTTGTTTATACAGTAGTCTTTATACCTGATACATTTACATTTTAAGTCACATTTGCTTAACTCCTCAACTGACTTCTCTGGTGTTTTTTTGCTTTGCTTTTAAAAAAAAATTTTTTTTAAACCTTATAATCACATTAACAATCTACCCCTAACTAATCCTTCAGAGACCTATTTGGGTTGTTTGTTTGTTTGTTTGTTTTTGTCAGTTTCTGTAGGAAGGAAAGTGCACTTGAGGTAATATCAGATATTTTGCCAAGTCTATCAAATGAGTAGCACTTCTACTTTCTCAGATCTGTCTCATTAAAATTGTATTCTGATCTCTTTCAACTTGGTCTCTGTACTTCATAAGTCGTCGCCTGCTCATTACTTGTAGTGTAGGAGATGAAATTTATTCAAACCCGATGGCTGAGATAAAGAATTGAAAGGCAGGCAGCTGGGAGAAATGAAATTAGCCTATTTTAGTGCTTTTTCGGCTGGATTTTTGCATAGCCACCTATTATGCCAAGTATCAATTCACATTTATGACACTATCTGTGTTTGGTTTGTAGATTTCCATTAATGTGATATTCCTAAAATGAAAATTGAGAAATTCTAGCCCCCATCCCCACCCTCTTTTTTTTTTCTTTTTTAGTCTTAGTGGTGAAGTGAAACAGTGTGTCTGAATTGATAAAAGGGAAAACATGATTGTCTGCCGTTTTCTATAACTATAGAATCATTAAAATTGCCCAACAAAGATTGATTGTTTCATAGTATTGCAATTCATATTGGTGTCTTATGCAGAATAGAACATCAGTGACAAAGAGTAAATGTTATACCCTTGGAATGGTTTGAGGGGAAGTGGATTTAGAATGTAATGTGACTTACAAACAATTTCATATAGAATCCAGAAGGGAACTGAGCTTTCAAACCTAACCACTCCATCTCGAGCTTTAAATGTCAGAAGAATAAACTGTGGAATTCCTAATTTTGAATACAGAAGAGATACTGAAGAAAATTGACTAGAAGTATTATAGTCTTTCATCACAAAATTGAGCTGTTAAGGAATAATATGGTCTAATTCCTAAACTTGGTATTTCTGACTAGTTTGATTATGAGTAAATATTAACTAGCTAATTAAATTGACTACAACAATAAGCAACAATTTAGAAATATGTTCATAATTAGTTTATGCATGAAAGCAAGGTCTTTGTTGGTCTGTGTATGTGATTAATGTCAAGTGTCACAAAGTAGCTGAGGAGTTTCTGAGTAGAGATATATGCATTATAGAAAAGAAAGAAGACATTTATTTATACTCTGCTTCTGAAAAGATGGGAAGTTTATAGATGCCTAAATTTAAGTACTGCTGAATTTTTCTCTGACTTCTCAAAGAACCTATCAAAAGACATGTGGTGATTGTTAGTTTAGGTTAGGTTTGAAAATCTGTTCATGTGTGATGTTTACCTAGGAACTTTGCAAATAGTATATATAGTTTTCAACTTAAATAGGCAGAGCCTATTAGTTTTGTACTATTAAGATATGTGAACAAATCTGTCAAACCCACTACAGCACAAACTTACAAAATATTTTGTGTGACTAACAGATCTATCATGTTGTAAGCCATGGGTAGTCAAAGCTAAATTTACCATTGATGTAGGTATTTTCTCATAACAGCAGCTAGATTGGAAAGGTGACCCTGGAGAGTCTGTTTAGCATGGTGGATTTTTATTTCTTCTTTATTTCTTTCCCAGTGTTATATTTGGTTTGTGGTCTTTGTCATGTCTGTCCCTACTAACAATCTGTAAAGCACCTAACAGAGGAGGAAATAGAGTTATACTCTTGGGATTAAACTATAAATTAATAGAACACACAAGGCTAGCTTCTACAATTACTTAGGAGTCTGTCCAAACTTATATAATAAATAAGCTATGCTATACATACATATATATATAGATTGGGTATGTAAATCCCAAGTACCCAAAGTGATGTGGATTTAATTTACTACTATGGATTTTTTTTCTTGAATAAGTATTTATGAGTTGCAACATAAATGCCATTCGTTAGAATTAATATAGCCAGATCATTGCTAACCTCTGTCTTTACCCCTGTTCTTCCTCAGCTTCTCCACTCAAACCCTTTGGAATAAATACATATCCCAGTCCTATGACTTAAATGGCCCCTACAAAGCAATAAAGCTAATAGTAGCAGCGGAGTGGTAGCTGTAATGGTGGGGGTGATAGTAGTAGTGGTGATAGTAATGATGTGTAAACTGACTTGTTATTCAAGCAAAACCTCTGTAACACAACATTTGGGTTCATGTATTAAAACTTTACCCTCAGAATCCTACAGCTAATAGGGTTCAATTAAAAAGCAATTCAAGAGTGCACAGGTAGATAGCCTAATGATTATGCAAAGAAACTCTCATGCCTGAGATGATAAAATCCCAGGTTCAATCCCCCGTCCATCATAAGCCAGAGTTGATTAGTGCTCTGGTACAAAAATAAAAGCTGTGGAATATATACACAGTGGAATACTATGTGTTGGGCAGTACACCAGCTTCCCCCTGCTTATCCCTGCGGTCTATTTACATAACCAGTTACCTAGGAACTGCCCTGCCCGCAGGGCATTGGTTTAATCCCCATTGGTTCACGATGTCTTTTTTGCTCCGCCCCCTCTAGTACGAGAAGCTCTGTTGCTATATTATCTTTTCTTCTTTCTCTCCCTCTGTATCTGTTTCTGTCTAAAATGAAAAATATATATAAAAAAATCAGCCCCCAAACAGTGTAGTCACATGTGCACAAAAAAAGCAGAAATTTCTAAAAGTAAAATCATAATTATCATAGAAGTGTAAAGTTAATACATATCAAAGATTGTTTTTAACTCTAATTATATGTGGAATCTAGTAAGATGTTATACCTGCTTTAAAAGAAACATTGAAAATAGACACACATGGCTCCCCAACCAACTAGGAACAGCAAAGATCACCTGAGAATGAAACAAGATAAGACTACTTCAGGAGGAGCCTGGTGGTGGCACAGCATCAGGATCCCTGTTAGAGTCCCAGGCTCCCCACCCGCAGGGGCTTCGCTTCACAGGTGGTGAAAGCAGGTCTGCAAGTGTCTATCATCCTCTCCCCCGTCTTTCCCTCTTTTCTCCATTTCTATCTGTCCTATCCAACAATGACAATAATAATAACTGTTGTTAAAATTTCGGAAGGCTCTTGCCGGGCTGGCTTGCTTCACAGCGGGTAACAGAGACAACGGCTGGGCAGGGAAGCTGTATTTCTTTATTCAGGAACAACGATTCATAAACTAAACCAATCACCAAACAGAACTCTGCTGTCTCTTTGCGGCGGCACAAGCACTCTCTTACTCTCGAACTCAGGAACTCTCCAACTCTGGAACTCTGGAACTCTTGTACTGGGGAACCCTCTGAAACTCTTCCACTGTGGAACTCTCTCTTACTCTGTAACCCTGAAACTCTCGAACTCAGGAACTCTCCAACTCTGGCACTCTGGAACCCTTGTACTCGGGAACCCTCTGAAACTCTGGCACACTGGAACTCTCTCTTACTCTATAACCCTGAAACTCTCGAACTCAGGAACTCAGGAACTCTCGGACTCAGGAACCCTCTCTCGGGGTTCCTTCGGGCGGGGCCAAGCAGGCCCGCGAAATTAACAGGACTGATCCAATTCTCTTGGCGGGGGGGAGGGCTAGGACAAACCAATGTAAAGCATACGACAAATAACCACAATAACGATAAAGCAACAGAAGGAAAAAAAAAAAAAAAAAAAGACTGCTTCAGGAACCCACCAAGCCATGGCTGAGTGCAAACACATGTGGCTCATGGACAGAGAAGGGCTTAAGAAGAGATTCCTGGGAGTGGGGCTTTAGCAGCAGATTAAGCACTCATGGCACAAAGCACAAGGACAGTCATAAGGGTCCCAGTTTGAGCCCCCAGAAACCTACCTGCATGGGAGTGGCTTCACAAGTGGTGAAACAGGTCTGCAGGTGTCTATCTTTGTCTCCCACTCTGTCTTCCCCTCCTCTCTCCATTTCTCTCTGTCTTATCTAACAATGACGACAACAACAATAAAAAACAACAAGGGAAACAAAAGGGACAATTTAAAAAAAATTTAAAATAAGAGATTACTGGGGGTCTGGCTGAGAGCACATGTTACAGTACACAAGTACCTGGTTCCCACCTGCAAGGGAAAAGCTTTGTGAGTGGTGAAGCAGGGATGCAGGTGTCTCTTTCTCTCCCTTCCCGTCTCCCCCTTCCCTCTCAGTTATTTCTGGCTGTCTCTATCCAATAAATAAAGATAAAAAGAAAGAGAGAGAGAGAGAAAATGAGAGAGAGATTCCTGGGCTAAAAGCCCATACTAAGGAGCAGCTGACTGGTCCTAGTCCAGTATTTTGCCAGTTGACTCACTGTTGTTTTCGACAGGTTGGCTTCATGGGCGGGTAACAGATGACCCGGGACTCATGGCTGGGTTGTACGCAGTATCTCTTTATTCGTGCAGGACGCAGCACAATCTATACCAAGCTAGGCTAAACTAACAACCAACTAAAACAAACAATGTTGTCTTTAATATATACCTGCCAAGTAGGGTGGGAACAGGATGCGACGCAGAGAGGGTGGAGAGAAAAGTGACTGGTGGAAGATCAAGGTGTGACACGGAACCACCAATGCCCTGGAGGGAAGGTGGTGCTTTATGTAAATGTAAAAGTGATTTATGTAAATAGACCGTAGCTTTGAATGGTATCAAATTAATCTCTACAGACATACTGGTGTTTAAGCCAGGGGGAGCTGGCATGCTATCCAACAACTAACTACCTTCAGTCTGAGTCTTACCAACAAAAAGGCTTCTGGGAAGATGAGAAAATCACCTAGAACACAACTGGCACCACATGAGAGTGCTACACCAGGGGAAGCTCTATTGCTACATTATCTCCCCTCCTCCCTCTCTGCATCTGTTTCTGTCTAAAATGAAAAACATTAAAAAAAAAAAGTTGGTCCCCTAAACACTGTAGTCACATGTGCATAAAAAAGCAGAAATTTAAAAAGAAGTAAAATCATAATTCTCACAGAAGTGAGTCTCCATTGCTGCTGACCCTCAGAGGCTGGAACAGCACCAAGGAATTCCTATTCTGACATCAGGAGAAGAGAACTGGCCAGGTAACTCAAGAGAAAATCTATGCTCACGGTGATCCAGAGGTGTGGATATATGGTAGGAGCTTTTCCACATTGTTTGCAGATAAATTATGAACCGTAGTGATTAACTGAAACTATCAAATACTTAGAGGAAAATATTGGCAGAACTCTTTTGCATATAACTTTGAAAGACATATTCAACACACGCGTGCCACCCCAGCATGCTTCACTTCAGACTGTGTCCAGAGACTTCAGGTGTGGAATGACAACCCTTCAGCTTCATCACTCAGGTGAGACCTTTCCTTTCATAGTATTCTCTAATTCCATCCCAGGTGGTTCACTTCCTAACAAAACCCCCAAACCTATATATAGACCAGGTTCCAGGAGATAGAGCATATGTCCACACGTATCCATAAACCAGGGCAAATATATATCTGAAAGCAGAAGTACACTAGAGTTTACAGTGAGTACCCCCCAACACTTTATCTCCACTATTCCATCCTTTGGGTCCATGATTCTTCAACAATTTGTTTGGCTTTGTATGTTAACTCTCTTTTCAGCCACCAGGTTCCAGATGCCATCAGGATGCCGGCCAGGCTTCCCTGGACTGAAGACCCCAACAATGCGTCCTGGAGCTCCGCTTCCCAGAGACCCACCCTACTAGGGAAAGAGAGAGGCAGACTGGGAGTATGGATCGACCTGTCAACGTCCATGTTCAGCGGGGAAGCAATTACAGAAACCAGACCTTCCACCTTCTGCAACCCACAACAACCCTGGGTCCATGCTCCCAGAGGGATAGAGAATGGGAAAGCTATCAGGGGAGGGGACGGGATATAGAGGTTGGGTGGCAGGAATTGTGTGGAGTTGTACCCCCTCATCCTATGATTTTGTTAATGTCTCCTTTCTTAAATATAAATAAATAAACAGACTAAGACATTTAAAAAAAATAAATAAAGACATTTTCAATGATACAAATTCAATTACAAAGGAAACTAAAACAAAAATAAACCAATGGGACTACATCAAATTAAAAATCTCCTGCATAGTAAAAGAAACCATCACCCACACAAAGAGATCCCTTACAGATGGGAGAGGATCTTTATATGTCATACATCAGACAAGAGGCTAATAACCAAAATATATTAAGAGCTCACCAAACTCAGCAACAAGAAAACCACTGACCCCATCCAAAAATGGGGAGAGGATCTGAACAGAATATTCTCCATAGAAGAGATCCAAAAGGCCAACATATGAAAAAATGCTCTAAGTCATTGATTGTCAGAGAATGTCATACATCACACCTGTGAGAATGTCATACATCAGAAAAAGTGGCAGCAACAAATGCTGGACTGGTTATGGGGACAAAGGAATCCTCCTGCATTGCTGGTCAGAATGTATACTGGTCCAACCCCTGTGGAGAGCAGTCTAGAGAACTCTCAGAAGGCAAGAAGTGGACCTGCAATTGCTCTCCAGGGGATATATCCTAAGGAACCAAACACACTCATCCAAAAAGATTTGTGTACACCTATGTTCATAGAAGCTCAACCTGTGGTAGCCCAAATCTGGAAGCAACCCAGGTGTCCAACAACAGATAAGTATCTGAGAAAGTTGTGGTCTATATACACAATGGAATACTACTTATCTCTTAAAAATAGTGAATTCACCTTCTTCACCTCACCTTGGATGGAGCTTGAAGGAATTATGTTAGGTGAGATAAACCAGAAAGAGAAGGATGGATATGGGATGACCTCACTCATAGACAGAAGCTGAAAAATGCAACTGTGGAGCCAGCCAACTTGCCTCCCTGTGCAGATGACCTCACCAATGTGTCCTAGAACTCCACCTCCCCAGAGTCCTACCCTCTAGGAAAAGGCAGAGATGGGTTAGAGGGAAGAAATTACAGAAGCCAGACCTCCCACCTTCTGCACCCCTTAGAGATCTTTGGTTCATACTCCCAGAGGAATAAAGAATAAGGAACCTTCCAATAGAGGAGATGGGATATGACATGTTGGTGGTGGGAACTGTATGAATTGTATCCTTCTTATCCCACAATCTTGCTGATCATTATTAAATCTCCAAAAATAATTTTTTTAAGTTGAAAAATAAGAAAACACAAAGCAGAACTTGGACTGAGTTTGGTGTATTGCACCAAAGTAAAGTACTCTGGGGTGGTAAGGAGAGTTCAGGTCCTGGAACAAGATACCAAAGAACCTAGAGGAGGTTTAATTGTTATATGGAAAACTGAGAAATGTTAGACATGTAAAAACTACTGTATTTTATTTTTGTCACTGTACTTTATGCTTGACTGCAAACCATTAATCTCCTCAATTTAAAAAAGAAAAATAGATACACATGGATTTGGATATTGAAATATATTTGAAACTATATGCAAAACTGGCTTCTTCTATAATTAGGGGAGTCAA
Organism: Erinaceus europaeus; assembly: GCF_950295315.1. NCBI lineage: Eukaryota > Metazoa > Chordata > Mammalia > Eulipotyphla > Erinaceidae > Erinaceus > Erinaceus europaeus. The sequence continues at coordinate 28,175,989 of NC_080163.1, read as the reverse complement.
ATTTTAAATCCACAAGGCTATCTATTTGCATGCTTATAAATACGATTTGCACTACTACACATTTTCTACAAGCTACTATCTACTTTATAAGAACATGATACGGTACATATCCAGGGCAAGAGTAGATAATGTAATAATGCAAAGAGACTCATGCCTGGGGCTCCAACACCCCAGGTTCAATTCGCTGTACTACCATAAACTAGAGCTGACCATTGCTCTAATTTAAAAAAAAAAAAAAAGGGGGTGGTGGAGGTTAGATAGCATAATGGTTATGAAAAGAGACTCTGTTGCTTGAGGCTCCAAAGTCCCAGGTTCAGTCCCCCACATCACCATATGCCAGAGCTGAGCGGCGCTCTGGTAAAAAAATATAAATAAATAAATTAATTAAATAAAATAAAAATGGGTCATAGCCTACATAAGATCAAGAAATCGCCATAGATTCCAGATATGAAAAAGATACACAATTATCTATTTGGCTTATTTTAGTTTTACATTTTTCTTCATAGAATTATTGAATCTCCTTGATGTATTGGATCGACCTTCTCATGGTGCATCCCGTGAGTACCCATTCATTGGGGAAACTGACGATCCTTCCTAGCCCACTGAATCCACATGGATCCCAGTCACTTCCAAAGCCAGCAACAAGCAGCTCCTGACAGCTTTCAACCTGACCTGTTGACTGGCTACGGAAGAAGGGCAAACGCTAGAAGAAGAAGAACTCAAAAAATAATAATAATAAAGTTTTTCAGTATGCTGTCTGTATTTAGGGTTAATTACTCTTTAATTTAATAAATATTTTCATTTACCATATCTACATTTCTGGCTATGTTCTGAAGATAGTGCAGTTAACATGGAAAAATTCCTGTCATATATTTTAATGGGGAAAGATGGGAAATGAGTCATTAAACACAGAAATTATGAATATGTATGTCAGGTGATGTTAAATACCTAGAGGAAAATAAATCAAAGAAAGATAAATAAAATGGAGCTGAGTAGTGTTGCCATGCAGGGTTTGGGGTTGACTCATCATAAGAGATGATAGAGATGGTTCCAGGGATGTTAGAGAAAATGTGCTTCAAACCCAGGTAACAGAATCTTGTCACAACCCAGAAAAAATTCAGGAAAACCATACTAGTGAGTTACTATCAGGTTTATTATAGTGGGGAGGAGAGATAAAATTGAAAAAAAACACTCACAGATAAAAACAAACAGATGGGGTGGGGGAATTGTGCTGGGAAGATCTATTGGGAAAGGAGAGGAAGCAAAAAGTTATTGAAAAGGGAAATGTGTAGGTAGACATTCAGAGGGAGTGTGAGAGGATTCTGGGTTGAATCACATGTTACCTACTTCAGAGGCTCAAATTATACAGGAAAGGTGGATTAATTGTTATTCATTGGAGGGATTGTTATGAATTGTTATTCATTGTGGGGCACGAGCGCTTGCTTCCACACTACGATCATCATCTCTGGCATTATGCTATTCCACTGCAGAATACTGTGCCCCAGTATGGTTCCGTAGCCCCCATGTCCACTTGGTCGATTCCAAATTATATTCCTCCATGAGGATAATTTCTGGAACCATCCATTCCACCCCAGTTCCATGGATGCCAGTTCTTAGCAACATCGTCCTGCCAGGTATTAGTCGGGATGCGGCATCATCTAAGTTCATTTCCCATGTCTACGCTCGACCGGACCTGCCAATATACGCGGATATCTTCACCTACCCTGTCCAACGCTTGACGTCTCGTCATCCAATCTGGTCCCCTACACCTACACTGAACTTCTCTGTTCCAGTCTCTTGGAAACAGAGTTGGCAGTCAGCTGAGGTAAAGAACAAACACCTCATCACAGACCCCTGCAAGCGTCAACCCGGCTTTGACCTAGCACGTTATGATTGGGCCCTCCTCAATCGCTATCGAACAGGCCATGGCCAGTGCGCAGCTATGTTCCATCGCTGGGGAGCCAGAGACGACCCAAACTGCCCCTGCGGCTACAGACAGACTATGACCCACATAGTCAACGACTGCCACTTCTCCAGATTCAAAGGAGGGCTCGAAACTTTACATCAGGCTCAACCTGATGCTGTTGACTGGCTACGGAAGAAGGGGAAACGCTAGAAGAAGAAGAATTGGAGGGATGAAACAGGAAGAGATTGCTTAGAAGGGGTGAAATTTGTCCTGGAATTTTAAATACTCTTTATTTCCTGACCATATCTGTCTCTTCCAGAAATATAAAAGAATTACCCCTCTCAACTGGTAAGGATATTTTAGTACAATGATGAGTAATAATAGTACTAATGAGACTCAGGGTTGAAGGGGGGACATTTTAGCCACCATCTTGGATCCAGTCTATTTCTTGTAATTCCTGGTTCCTAGGGGAGTGACTAGTCTTGTATCTAAAAAGTATGGTAGTAGAGACAAGTATTCCCTCCTGACTAATTGCAGTACTTCTTGTGGGAGACTTTTTCTTGGGCAGAGACTCCTGGTGTGTCCACTCTGTTGTGCACCAGATGCTGGGGTCTAGGAGAATGCAATCTGAGGCAGCAGAGGTAGAGCTTTATGAGACTCACTCAGTGTCTGTTGCTAGTGCCATGACAAGAGATGACCCAGGGAATGTTTGATGAACAAATCCATTTACTGAGCAGTAAAGCAGGGTTTTTAAAGGGTTGCAGGAGGAAGTGACATGTGTATACCATATATGGTAGGAAGGCAAATGGTCTGGGGAGGGTCAGGACTTTTCCAGTAATTGTTGATCAAGAGATTTAATCAGTTAAAGGAACCAGGAAGCAACGTTATCAGTAACCAGCAGCCAGAGGGGAGTCCTGAGGGCAGAGAGAAGATAGATCAGTTATGATCAAAGAAATCGAATGGGTGGGAAAGTAGGGAGTGGACTTTCAGGCAAAACAATGATTATGTAGAAAATAAGGGAGTGGGATATTGTGTCAGGGAATGCAGGGTGCTTGTGAGGCAGGGAGGCTAATAGGTGGGGCAGATCCTGGAGGTCGTGTACTTCCTTGCTCAACCTCTTAGTAGAAAGAGATAGATAGGATGGCTGTGCCCCTCAGGCACCTATCTTTCAATGGGCGTTCCCGCCAAGCTCTACCGTATCCTTACAATTCCCTACAACTAATCTAACCTGAAGGAGAAAGTATTATTTTAAACAGGAGGCTCGCTGTTGTGGTATTATTTCAGCATGGAACTGAAGGAAATGAAGGTCAGAGTTAAGTAAGTCACTGGGAGCATAACTATATAGGCAGAGAGAAGAGCAAGTGCAAATCACCAAAGGTAGAGTGTATATGCTCAGTAAGGAGTTCAGTGTGATGGAAGGGAGTGAGCATGAGGTCAGAAGAGAGAGTAGAGGCAAAAGGAGGGCTAATGGAAGTCTTGTATGTTGTGATAAAAACTTTGTTTCCAAGCATTAATGGGTAGCAGATGGGAACACACAGTTACAGATAGAGTATGCATTCCAAAATATGACTTTTTGACATATAGATTACTTTGAGCTAACAACTACAAAGAACTAGCTAAAGAAGAAAAAATAAGAAAAAAAATAAGCTTGAAAATAAGAGCATTTTTCCCTTTTCTCAAGGAAATTTACATTTATAAAGGAAATCTTTATCCATATCGGTAGCTTCATCTACTGATAGAAGGAAGGCTCAATACTCTTAACTCCGGAAAAGGCAGCATTTAATTTTCCTTAACAGTCCTTGCTAAGCAACCCTAACTTGTCATACTTTCCCTTGTCACCTATAGCTTGACTTCCCTACTGCCGGTCCCTGTTCAGGCACCAGATGCCGAGCTAGCTTCGCGGGCAGGAGACAGACAACCATGAACTCATGGCTGAGCTGGGAACGCAGTTCAATCTTTATTGATGAGCGAGAATGCAATGCAATCTATCTAATCTCTGTTCATTAGAAAATCCTGTCCTGTATATCTCCTGAGGCGGAAGTGTCAGGTCAGAAGAGGATGTACGTAGGATGGGAAAGGGGGGAAGGAAAAAAGTGTTTTAACCAGTGGGGATTAAACGGTGGAAAACAGGATGTGACTAGGAGAGGGGGCGAAGTGGAAAAAGAGCTAGAACCAGTAGGGATTAAATCAGTTCAGGTCTCAAACAAAACAATGGATATGTAAATAGACCACATCATTAAGCAATGCAAGAGAACCTAATGTGATGATCAAAACAAAATGGGTCTTAGAAGCAGAATTAGAAACAGACCAACACCCTACACAAAAAAACAAATCCCCAGAACCACTTTCCTTGTTTTTGTTTTTTTTTTTGTAGCCCATTTGTACCAGCCCTTTGAGTTTCTCATCATTGAGCACTCCCACATCTCCATACTAATACACATTTTGATAAACTTCAAGCACATATTAATAAACTTTCTTTTCTTTTGTTAACGTCTTTGGCCAGTCTGATATCAGGGTCCTTGGGGTAGTGGGGGGGGAGGGATGACTAAAATGGTTAGAAAGTTTTCTTCCCTTACAAAGGTTTTGAGCTTGGGAGTATAATGATATACAATTGACATAGGCAGCAGTGGGAGATCAAGCCAAGATTTATTGAAGATCAATTAGGGAAGTTCCGGTAGTCTTCTGAAAGATTATGTGGATTGAAGTAGAGCTGCAGCTACAGAAAAAGGAGAAGAGCTTTTTTATTCTTTTTTTTTTTTTTTATAAACTGAATATTTTAAGTGAGGTCAGCAGAAAATTTCTGCTCACCCAGCAAGAATAGGAAATAACTTCACAAAACACATACTCTTCAAAAAGTTTTCCAAATTCAAAGATACAAGCTTGTCAAGATGCAAAAGAAAACTATATAGAATTGTACCCCTGTTATCTTACAGTCTTGTTAATCATTATTAAATCACTAATAAAAAATTTAAAAAAACAAAAGGAACACTAAAAGAAACCCTAAATAAATAGCATAATGGTTATGCAAAGAGAATCTCATGCCTGAGTCCAGGTTCAATCCCTAGCACCACCATAAACCAGAGCTGATCAGCATTCTAGTTAAGGAAAGGAAGGAAGGAAGGAAGGAAGGAAGGAAGGAAGGAAGGAAGGAAGGAAGGAAGGAAGGATGGAGAAGAAACCCTAAAAGATTATTTTTATTATCTCTTATGAAGCATGTAGACAGATAACAGTGGTGCTGTTTGTGCCAGATATTACTAAAAGTGGTTGCTTGTTTGCCAACAAGAGTAACCTCACCAAGTTAAAGTAGAAAGAGGAAGGCTACCCATAATTCCAATCGGCTGAGGTAACCTCTCTCCGTGCGTGCAACATGCGCTAGCAGACCACATACAACCAATGACACATGTGCTGCAACCTGCATAGATGGAAGACCACATACAGCAAGACCAGTGACATAGGTGGTTCGACATGCTTCAGAAGACCGGGTACTGTTGGCAGGTAAACATGGATAGCAGGGCCAGGGATGCAGTGGCGAAACCTCCGTCCACCTGCCACCTGCAGCTAGGTAGCGGAGGAGAAGTCAGGCCTGCTGCCTGACAAAGTCCTCGTAGAATGAGGTTACCAGAAAAGCAGGAAGTCTTGGACAAAACCGAAACTACTCATCCTTTTGCTCATGATCACATTGATAATTTGGGGACTTATTGTCTATTTTAACCATAAGAACGTTATAGGGGAAGTACATAAAAATAACAATTACAGCAGTGAGTGTAATAGGACCAAAGATGTATTCATCAAACAGCTCACAGAGGAAAAGCTGCTTGCCTTCCAGCCTGTAACTACTACAGAACCAAATTGGCTAAATAGATACAAGAGAACATGAACCTTGGGTTCTTCTCACAGCAAAAGGGCCGCCTTAGGTAGCTTATAGAATAGGTGGTAGATTGTAGTCTCCCCCAGAGTATACGGACCCATACCAATTACCCCCACCGACTGACCCCCCTGTTCCATTTACAGGCATCTATGATGAATACCTTGGTCATGTGGTTAACATTAAAAGCAAGCAGGTTGAGGTTAATAAATAGTCATTTATAAAGAAACAAGCAAGGCCCCATCCCCCCTAGGTGTGTGTTTGCTAGGAAACAAAGACAAGCTAAACAAGATACTTGGCTTCACGGAAACTGACCTTTTAGAAACAAAAGATGCTTTACAAAAAACTCATGATATTCCAAGAAGCTTGCTCAAGAAAAATAGGTTAACTGCTAAAATAAGAAATGAATTTTATAATAAACAATTGTGGAAAGCACTCTGCAAAAATAATGAATTGACACATATTGTATCGGGTGAAAATATATAAATAATAAACCTTTGTAGAAGAGAAAGCAGAGATGCTTCTCTCCTGCTCCTGAAGCAGTTGACGTTTCTCTCATCTCATTCCAAGCCAACTCCCCTCATTTCTCAGGGACCCTGATAACATGCCGGGGCTGGCCCCTGGCAGCTATGTTCACTTCAGAAGTTAATCTGATCCATCGAGTCAAGTGAAAATAGCATCCAACCCTGGTACAGGAACAGTGTGGCCATGCTGGTGGACGTATTCTGTTGCCATGCATGGGCTGAGGTGAAGTGTTGCTCTCAGGCAGCCTGTCACTATTGACAGAGTGACACATGGAGTGTCTCAGAGACTGCAAGGCTTCCGGCTCTGATCTGCACCTTTTAGGAGTGGCTGATTCCTCTGTTGTCAGCTGACTTTCTGTGGATCCAAGAGGTGGGCTTGGAGAAAGTTGTGCTTGGTTCCTGTAGAAGATGAGAGAGCATCACATCAGACAGCCTGATCAGAACCTGAAGGGTCCACACAGGACAGAAAGCATTCTCTACTCCACTCCAGTGGGTTATACATTTTAATTCCAATGAGCTGAATTAAATTATTAATGAGAAAGAAAGAGGAAAACAAGAGGGATACAACCAGAGCATCACTCTGGCATCTGTGATGCTGGGGGTTGAACTTGGGATCTCATGTGTGAAAATCCAACATTTTATCTGCTGGGCCTCCCAGGGTATAACAAATAAAATTTTTTTTAAATACTTATTTGTTTATTTTTCCTTTTTGTTGCACTTGTTGTTTTATCATTATGTGGTTATTATTATTGTTGTCATTGATGTCATTGTTGTTGTCTAGGACAGAGAGAAATGGAGAGAGGAGGGGCAAGACAGAGAGGAGGAGAGAAAGATAGACAACTGCAGACTTGCTTCACCGCTTGTGAAGCGACCCCTCTGCAGGTGGGGAGCCGGGGGCTCCAACAGGGATCATTATGCTGGTCTTTGAGTTTCACACCATGTGTGCTTAACCTGCTGCACTACAGCCCAACCCCCAACAAATAGAATTTTAAGAAGAGTAAATCAGCCGTCTTGAAGGTAGTCGATAATTGCAGCACTGAATTTAAAAGCATGAGGTCCCCTAAAGGGGGATGTATTGTTATATGGAAAACTGAGAAATGTTATGGATGTATAAACTATTGTATTTACTATCAAATGTAAAACATGAATTCCCCAATAAAGAAATTTTAAAAATAAATAAATAAAAGCATGAAGTCCCAAGTTCAATCCTTGATGTTGCATGTTCCAGGGTGGTATTCTGTTTTTTTTTCTCTCTCTCTCTTTCTGTGTGTGTGTGTGTGTGTGTGTGTGTGTGTGTGTGTGTGTGTGTGTGTGTGTGTTTACGCGCGCGCGCGCACGCATGCACGCAAGCAGGAATTTGTGGAAGCAAAGTGTGGATGGTAGGGATCAGATGTATCTGATTCTCCAAGAGGGAGGACTTGTGCTGGGGCTAGAAGAGGGAAGCATTCGGAGATTTTCAAAATTAAGGGTTCTTCTAAAAGAAGTGCTGTGGGGCAGAGGATAGATAGCATAATGGTTATGCAAAGAGATTCATATGCTGAGGCTCCAAAGTCCCAGCTTCAATCCCCTGCACCACCAGTCAGCCAGAGATGAGCAGTGCACTAGTATTAAAAAAAAAAAAAAAAAAAGATGTGAAGAAGCAGCCCTCAGCAGCATGAAAGCATGAAGGCATATATGGTTTAGGAAAGGGGGCAGAGTTTCCCTGAGGAGGTGACATTAGAACTGAGTTCAAGAGGATGGTAATGAGGAAACAGGCAGTTATGTCAGAGAGAACGAGTGTGTGAAAAGCAGTAACTGCCATTGGAAGTGCCTTTATAACACTAATTCTATAAACCTGACTGAAAAACCAAAAATACAAAGCCAATAAATCTTTATCTTTTCATTTTTTATTATCTTTATTTTTATTTATTTTGCCTGCAGGGTTATTGCTGGAGCTCGGTGCCTGCACTAGGAATCCACTGCTCCTAGAGGTCATTTTTTTTTTCTATTTTGTTGCCCTTTTTGTTGTTGTTGAGTAGGACAGAAAAAAATCCAGAGAGGACAGGGAGAGAAAGATAGACATCAGCAGACCTGTTTCATAACTTCAAAAGTGACTCCCTCTAGGTAGGTGTGGAGCCAGGGGCTCCAACCAGGATCCTTCTGCTGGTCCTTTCTCACAAGTGCGCTTATGCTGCTGCAATATCATCGGTCCCACGTGTATTTTATTTGATTTGACAGGATAGAGGGAAATTGAGAGGGCAAGGGAGATAGAGAGGGAGAGAGAAATGTGATCAGTGACAATATTGGTAGTGGGAATTTCAGGAAGAATACCTATTAGAATGTAGCATAACTGTGGGAGAGTTTACCTTGGAGGCATGAAACTAAATTTAATCTCTAGTATCCTCTGTGGCAGAGTGATGGTGATTCTAACTACAAGTAAGAGTAACCTTGGCTGAGGGAGTCCGGCGGTAGTGGTAGAGCAGCGGGTTAAGCACACGTGGCGCAAAGCGCAAGGAGTGGTATAAGAGTAATCTTGGGTGAGGGTAGATAACATAAGAGGTGAAGCTCTGTTTTTGTTTTTGTTTTTTTTTTAAAGGAGGAGGGGGGAGGGGAAGAGAGAAGAGGAGGAAGAAACGAAATCATTTCTAATCCATTCAATAACTCTATGAGGCATGCTGGCATTAAAGATGATGGTATTCCTTTGGGGGGGGGGCTGTGACGCATCTGGTTGAGCAAACGTGTTTCAATGTTCAAGGACCCAGGTTCGAGCCCCTAGTCCCTATCTGCAGGAACAAAGCTTCACAAGTGATGAAGCAGGGCTGCAGGTGTCTCTTCTCTCTCTCTCTCTCTCTCCCCTCTCAATTTCTGGCTGTCTCTATCCAATAAATAAAGACAATAAAAAAGTTAATTTTAAAAAAGTAAGTGACTTAGTTTCTTTCTCATTATTTTTCTTCTTTTATGAAGCCACAAACTTCTCAATCTATAGAAAATAGGTGTAATTTTACACTGGAGCCAAAACCACATTAAATTATCCTTCCATATTGCTGAGAGCCTGCAAATTTCGGAAGGAAACTTAGAAGGTGACTAGAACCATTAAAAAAAAAAGTGATCTATGATATGAATGTGATATTGTGATATCATATTAGGAAAGCATTCTGTCAAATTTGAACAAAGTTTATTATTACAGTTTTTCTAAAAGGAATTTCTATTTATTCTTGTTCTCAGATTTCAGATCAAAAAGCCAAGCCTGCTTATTCTGAATTCTCTTTATCTGAATCATCCCTTACTTATTCACATTTCTTCTTACTTTTTCTTACAAGACTCTTCTCAGAACTCTTGAGTCTCTTCAATTTTTCAGGCTTCTTCTTTCCCATCTTTTTAGGTATTTACTCAAAACAATGGGGGGAAATAAAAAGGGAAAACTTTCTATCCTATGATCATAAAAGTGCTGAGCTACGAGTTTTCTTAGTTTGCTGTGGTTGTGGCCTATGCTGTTATGACTGTCCTGCCTTTTGGGTACCGTGAGTAGTTCTTGCCTTTAAAAATGTTTATCCAGTGTCTCACATACTTCCATGACTCCCTGCTGATAGAGCTTCAGTGGAATTAAAGTATTTATATGAGCACTGCTGAATTCAACTTACATTATTTAGACACACAAAGGAAAATTCCTGGCATTTCCAAGTCATGATTGTGCAATCAGATAACAGGAAGCCTGTTGGTTTCAGAAGACCTGTATACCTGGTTTAAAAAAAATAAAAGTAAACTACATTGGGCTTTTCTTTCTTTCTTTTTTTCATTGTAATTGATTTTACTAGATTATAGTTCAGTCTGGATTGAATTTTTCAGACTAAGCAAACAAGTGGTGATGTTGGACTGTATTTGCTTATTTAACTTAAAGAAAAAGACATATCTGGACTTTGGGGGGAGGAACTGAATTCATCACTATTCAAATGGACCTAATGACAGCCCCCTCACTTTTTTCCCCCCTTTTAAGTAATGTCTTGCCCCTTGACACATCCTTATTATGGAAATAAATGTAGCACTGAATAAGCCAATGTCATTCTTTTGGAATTATGACACGAGGGGAAGAATTATAGCACACTGGGAATTTGGGTAGGAATTGATTTACAAAAGAAGTTTGTTTTTATTGTGGCTAAAGCTCTAGTTTGAGAAAAGATAAAAGGACAAGGCATTGGGGAGTTTATGGATGAATGTGGATCTAATGAAGAGAGTCCATTGGCTTCACTAGCCAGGATAAGATTCCCACAGTCCTGAACAAACACTTCCCAGCTTATAATTTCTATGCCTTTGTTTCCCCACTTTGGAATCCTGACTACAGGCATGTTACCAAGCCAGTTGGGTTCACTACAAAGATCCAGTGAGGCTCTTTTTATCACAAAGATCAAGACAACAATTGTGTGCCTACAAGAAAAGAACAACTCAAACCATCCAGCAAGCATTAAAAGAACAAGTCCAGAGATAGTTGCCTTTGAACTCCAATAATGGGCGACATTCAGTCCTGAGATTTGAATTCTTAGTTAAGTGAATTCACTTAGTTAAGAGAATTCAAGTTGCCTTTGCTTGTAATTTTAAGAACTTCTGGCAGCGAGTATTTTCAGCAGCACTCATTTAGTCAAATGTAATATTTTGTACTCGTGCTAAATCACATACAATGGCCACACTGTAAATATACTTTATAGGCTTAATTTTGTTTATTATAGAGTTCATTTATGAAATAGAAGAAATCTCAATTTTTCCTTGGCTTTACCCCCAAACCACAGAAAATGTAGTATTGTTTTATGAAAACTTGTTTTGAAATATCACTAGTCCTTGCTGCTCATGGAAAGCTTGTCAAAGAACTTTGCTAGCCAAAAGAGGAATAAGATAGAGAGTTAATAGATTTCAGTTGTCAGTTATTGCTGTACATGTTTGGAAGATCCAGTGTTAGGTTGGTAATTCTTATGCCAATTCCAGAATCAATATAGGGATACTTTTTTTTTTTTTTAATCATTGGGGCTTCTCAGCTATGGGCCTACTTTTTTTCACAAAGGAAAGCAGAAAGACAGGGAGAGAGGAAATAATATCACACTACCAAGCTTCAAGCTTTCCCCAGTGCGGTGGGAACTGGCCTTGAACCTGGGTCATCGGCATTGCAGTGTAGGATATACCACACAACTGCACAGCACCTGAATCTTTCCAGTTGTGCGGTGCTCCCAAGTAGCAGCCAGGGGCTCAGAAAAAGACATTTACATGTAAACCTCTCCTTTAAGGGTAGCTCCCCATGAAGACTTGGTATCTTTATTTCTTTTCAAAGAAGGAAGACCGTAAACCTGCCAACTTTTGTTTTACTAACCTCCCCTTAATAGCCTTCTTAGCTCACCATCCATCCTTCCTAATCAGTCTTTGTCTTAGCTAAGGTTTTTAAGGTTGATTATGAAAACAAGTGGGTGAATTACTCAGTCTTGTTGGGTCTCTCCTGTGTATACATGAAGTATATGTAATATTAATAAACTTCTTACCAGTCTGAGAAATATGCTGGATTTAGGATTACCCATTCTCTTCTGCCTCCAAATCTCTATCCTTTACTTCTTCCCACTCCCCACTAGCATTGTTAAACATTTACCCGAAACATAAGATTTTTTTTAAGTTACTTGAACAACAATAACAAAGACGGAAGTTGTATGACTTTGACCTTTCCTACAAATACTGTGGGCATTCTCAGTATACCCTTAAATTACATAAAAACTCATCTGTTTATTTTTAAAAAACTCATCTATTTACTCATTTGACATTTTCTCAGTGACACTATGTACTGTTGGGATGGTAGGGGGTTCTTCTCTGACCAAGTAATTAAATAGCATCAGTGAGGCTAGCAAAAATGAAAACAAAAACAAAGTAGTGACACATATTTACAGGGTTGCAAATTCTAAGGCAAAATGGGAAGACTGGGGAGTATCTATAGAGTGTTAAAAGGACTGGACAAAATTTAAAAAGAAAAAAGAAAGGAAAAGAGAGAGAGAGAAAGAAAGAGAGGAAGAAAGAAAGGGAGGGAGAAGGAAAGGGAGGGAGGGAGGAGAGAAAGCCAAATTAGGAGTGATGAAATGGTACATGCATGGGATGATCTCACTCTCAGGCAGAAGTTGAAAAGCAAGATCTGAGAAAAGAAAAGAAAAGAAAAGAAAAGAAAAGAAAAGAAAAGAAAAGAAAAGAAAAGAAAAGAAATGGTGTATGCACAAGATCTCAGAACCTCAAAAATAAATAATGAAATTTATAAGACATGGGCGCCTTCACAAAGAAAAGAACACCAAAGAGTTCATCCTGGGTGTTTCTATACTGTATTTGATGAGTATATGGGGGGGGGGGGATGTAATAGGACAAATTGGTGTAAGCTAGTGATAGTAAACTGGGTATAGTTGAGCAAAACCTATTCACTTAGATTCCTCATCTTCAGACATTAGAAGACTTATTATAGGAAGGGTACCTCCCACACAAGGGTCTTGGGACCTTCTTATGGAGATAGGGAGAGGTCAGAGAGTCCTTTCTGCATCTGCTATTTCTTTAGAATATCTTAAATAATCCAGTATGCCAAGCTGACACATTTGGGGGGACGTGGTATAGTGGAAAAGTGTTGGACTCTCAAGCATGAGGTCCTGAGTCCAATTCCTGGCATTGCATGTGTCAAAATGTTGCTCTGATTCTCTACCCAATGCCTAAAATAAGAAATAATAGTCAAGTGATTAATTTCAAATTTATTTTTTTCTAACCTGTTCCTTTGTTTTAGCCACCAGCTTGCATATTCTTCTATTCCTGTTCATGTTTTTCTTTTTCTTACTGTTTTATTTATTTTTTATTTTTATTTTTTAATTTCTTTATTGGGGAATTAATGTTTTATATTCAACAGTAAATACAATAATTTGCACATGCATAACATTTCCCAGTTCTTCATATAATAATACAATCCCCACTAGGTCCTCTGTCATCCTTTTGGGACCCATATTTTCCCCCCAACCCCCAACCCAGAGTCTTTTGCTTTGGTGCAATACGCCAACTCCAGTTCAGGTTCTACTTGTGTCTTCTCTTCTGATCTTGTTTTTCAACTTCTACTTGAGAGTGAGATCATCCCATATTCATCCTTCTGTTTCTGACTTATTTCACTTAACATGATTTTTTCAAGGCCCATCCAAGATCGGCTGAAAAGGTGAAGTCACTGTTTTTCAATGCTGAGTAGTATTCCATTGTATATACTTACCATAACTTGCTCAGCCACTCATCTGTTGTTGGACACCTGGATTGCTTCCAGGTTTTGGCTATTACAAATTCTGCTGCTAAGAACTTATGTGTACAGAGATCTTTTTTGGATGGGTGTGTTGGGTTCCTTAGGATATATCCCCAGGAGAGGAATTGCAGGATCATAGGGTAGGTCCATGTTTAGTCTTCTAAGAGTTCTCCAGACTGTTCTCCACAGAGGTTGGACCAATTAACATTCCCACCAGCAGTGCAGGAGGGCTACTTTGACCCCACAACCTCTACAGCATTTGCTGCTGCTACCTTTTCTGATGTATGACATTCTCACAGGAGTGAAGTGATATCTCATTGTTGTCTTTATTTGCATGTCTCTGACAATCAAAGACTTGGAGCATTTTTTCATGTGTTTCTTGGCCTTTTGGATCTCTTCTGTGGTGATATTCTGTCCATTTCCTCCCCCCATTTTTGGATGGGGTTATCTGATTTTTAATTTGATGAAGTCCCATAGGTTTATACTTGCCTTAGTCTTCTTTGTAAAATCAATGTGGAAAATAATTCTGCCAATATTTTCCCCTAAAAATCTGATAATTTCTGGTCTAACATCCAAATCCTTGACCCACTTGGAATTTAATTTTGTATTTGGTAAAATATAGTGGTTCAGTTTCATTCTTCTGCATGTTTCAACCCACGTTTTCCAACACCATTTGTTGAAGAGACTTTGCTTTTTTAGACTCACATATATTTTATTGCCACCAGGGTTATCCCTGGACTTGGAGTCTACAATATCAGTCTACCATTTCTCCTCCTTCTTCTTCTTCTTCTCCTTCTCCTTCTCCTTCTCCTTCTCCTTCTCCTTCTTCTTCTTCTTCTTCTTCTTCTTCTTCTTCTTCTTCTTCTTCTTCTTCTTCTTCTTCTTCTTCTCCTTCTTCTCCTTCTTCTCCTTCTTCTCCTTCTTCTCCTCCTTCTCCTCCTCCTCCTCCTCCTCCTTCTCCTCCTTCTCCTCCTCCTTCTCCTCCTCCTCCTCCTTCTTCTTTTTTATAGGACAGATTCAAATTGAGAGGGCAAAGAGAAAAATAGAAACACCTGTATGACTGCTTCATGACTCAAGATGCTTTGCACTTGCATGTGGGGACCATTGATTTGAACCTAGATCCTTGTGCGTAGTTGCATGTATACTCACCTAGGTGTGCCACCACAGAGCCCTGGAATATTTTTTTTTTAAGTTACCTTACTTAAAATTTTCATTAAATGTTGCGCGGTGGCACGCCTGGTTGACTATACATGTTACAATGAACAAGGACTTAGGTTCAAGCCCCTAGTCCCCACCTGCAGAGGAAAGTTTCATTTGTGGTAGCACAGTGCTGCAGGTATCTCTTTCTCTCTCCTTCTTCCTCTCCCTCTCTCTTCAATTTCTCTCTGTCCCATTAAATAAGTAAACAAATAAGTACATAGACATTAAAATAATTCCTTTATGTGCAAGTTTAAAAGGTTTGAATGCTACAGTTTGTATCATGCTATAACACAAAAATTAGTTGTTATGTTTAGTCACTATTCCCTAATGTATTACTTTATTAAGAAAATTAAAAACTTCTTAGTCAATTGCACTCTTAAAATGACTTTAATCTTGGTGTATCTCTGAAACTCAATTTAGAAGTAAAATTTTAAGACTATAAATCACATCTGAGAAAAAAAAGAATCTTATTATATATCTGATCATTTATAACCCAAATATCAGCACAAGGAATCTATAAGTGAGACATCAAAGTCAGTGGATATGTTAATGACTGTCTCACATGTTTGCCAAAATAAAACAAAATCTATTAAGAAAACTGTGATATACTACAGCTTACAAATGATACCCTAAGGTTTGGATATTTACTCCTTCATAACAGCAATCAAAAGATAAATGTGGTCAATGTAAAAGTGCTCAAAATAGCTTTATTTAAAAAAAATTATTGCAGATTAAAGGAAGGGACTTTTAAAAAATACTCCGTAGCATATATTTATGGGTTTTCCCCCAAATTTCTCTCTACCTTCCATGAAAGTTAATACTAGAAACAAATTTGAGAAAAACCAGTGGATATTTTTTCCCTTTTGTCCTCAGAAAAGCCCTGTGATATATTTATGACCATGCCAAATTGACTCATAAATAAAGAAGCACTGAGAAACTAATTTGTTTAGTTGTAGAGGGGAAGGACTTTAAAGAGCATACTCATTTTCCAGAAGGATTACCTTCCACCTCATGCAAGTGCAAGTGTTCACAGCACATTATTAACAGCCTATGATGAACTTAAGAATACCCTGGAAAAAGAAGGGTATGTGAATAGGGTTATGTTTATGTTCATAGCCAACTTTACTCTCTACTAACCAAGTCTCCTGCTAATCAACATTCTCCCTTTTCCCTATAAATATGACATGCTTTCTGTAAGTTACAATAAAAATCTACAATAGTGGTTCTCAAAGAGTGAACCCTGTACAGGCAGCATCATTTTCCCTTGGAAACTTGTTTAAAAAGAAAATTCTCAGGTCTCCCACTTCAGATTCTTCAGAGAACCTTTGCTATTCCCAAGTTGTTCTGTTAGTCCCCTCTACTAAGAGAAAAAAAATTGATAAATGATAGATAGGTGATCAACTTAATATATAAATATAAAGTAAGAACATAGCACGTTTCTGCAATCCCTTAAAATATGCAGAGAAGGCACTAGGTTTTGTTTTGTTTTTTAATGTGTGTAATTGAGGACTATTTTAAGAACTAAATTGAAAGACTGGGGGCCAGGTGGTGGCACACCTGGTTCAGCACACTTATTACAATGTTCGAGCCACCAGTCCCCACCTGCAGGGGGAAACCTTTGCGAGTGATGAAGCATGACTGCAAGTGTCTCTCTGTCTCTCTCCCTTTCTATCACCCCCTTCCCCCTTGATTTCTGGCTGTCTCTATACAGTAAATAAAGGTAATAAATAAGTAAATAATAAATAAATAAATTGAAAGATTGTCCGTACCTTCACAGGCCAGAGTGAGCAGTGTTCTAATTAATAAGAAAAAAAAGAAAAATCTTTTTTTTTTTTGTTAACCAGAGAACTGTTCAGCTCTGGCTTATGGTAGTGATGGGGGGATTGAATCTGGCTTGTGGGGGGGGATTGAACCTGGGGCTTTGGAGTCCTAGGCATGAAAGTCTTTTTGCATAACCATTATGCTATCTACCCTCTGCCTACAAGTAGGGGGCTGGAGGCACAAACCCATGTCCTTGCACATTGTAACATGTGTGCTCAACCAGGTGCACCACCACCCAGCCCCACCTTGATGATATTTAAAAACCATAATTACATTCCTTTTAAAAAAATTGTGAGTGATTATACATTATTGCCAAAAGATATTCTAACATTATTTGGTAGTTGGTTTTAGAGCAATGCAAGAGAAAAGTGTTTCTGTTGGAGCAGAGGGATAGCTTAACATTAACTGAGCTTTGGGGAATAAAACTTACTGATTAACCAGAGGTCAGTCTCCCCCTCTCAAGTTTGGTTTCCTTGCTGTTTTCACTCCTCACCTTGCACCATAAGATGCAGGAAAACACTTTGAATGTGAATGTGGTGTGAAAATGATGTCCTCCAGGTTATAACTTGGAATAACTTAGGTAGCTTATCACAGAGCTAGTATTCAGGAGTTTTCGTCTTTCCAGACTCACTGCAGGTTTGAGAAGTGTGGGTAGGGATCCATACTGTCACTGCTTTAGCTTTGACTCATCCTTTTCTTGTAAGAATATAGAGGTATATTTCTTGGCAGAAAATGACCACAAAGAGAAAATCAACTAGTGTGAGAAGGAAAGAAAAAAAGAAGACACATGTAAGGGACTAAGAAGTAAAATAAGATTTTTTATGCGCAACTTGGGGGAGAGGGAGGTGGCACAGCAGTACAATTCTGGAATTGCAAGCAGGAGACTCTAAATTCAGTCCCAGAGTGCTTCTCTGTTTCTCCATCTCTCTAGTGAACTGAGTAAAATCTTTGGGAAAAGGTTATTGAGGGAAATCATGTGCTACTTTAGTGTTATTAAATCTCAAGTATCAATACCCTTCAAGTACTAAAAGCTGGGACTCAGATGCTTATATGCCCATGTTCGTAGTAACATTATTCACAGTTGCCAGATGGTGGGAACAACCTAAATGTCCACCTACAGAGGAATGGATAAAGGAAATGCTCCATACACACGCAGTGAAATACTATTTCACCTTTAAAAGAAGTGGGGTGAGGAGGACTTGAAGCCATCATGTTTATGCTCAGTAAAAGCCGCCAGCCAAAGCCACTGTGGCATAATTTCCTTCACACTATACATCTAGGATAGTCAGAATCATAGAGACAGAAATTAAAACAGTGCTTAGCAGAGGTGAGGGAGGCTTTGATGGGGAATTACTGTT
This sequence comes from Erinaceus europaeus, assembly GCF_950295315.1. Lineage (NCBI taxonomy): Eukaryota > Metazoa > Chordata > Mammalia > Eulipotyphla > Erinaceidae > Erinaceus > Erinaceus europaeus. The sequence goes on along the minus strand of NC_080163.1, from coordinate 28,158,060 downwards.
GACTATATAGTTTCAGTTTGGAGTGTGTGGAAAATTCTGGAAACAGAATTGGTAATTACTGCACAAAATCATCTCTATTTTTCTCTCTGCCTTCTCAATTTGAATCTGTCCTCCCCCTCCCCATATCATTGTTTTTAAAGGGGGTGGGGTTGAAACATCATTGATGATCTAACAGGCAGAAATAGAATCCTTTAAAAAGATTATCTTTACTGTCATTTTTACCAATCATCACAAAGTAAAGATTATTAACTGGAAGAGTAAAGTTATTCCAACTCACATAAATAGATTAGCATTACCAAATTTTATGCAAGTGTGTGCTGAGATGGTAGGTTTCTTTGCCCAGTTTTTGCTTATGATGGTGCTCTAGTTGTGAAAACCCTGAGCCCCCAGACATGAAAGTCTGTTATATAAATCATGGTTTTCCCCCATAGGACCTTGCCTTCAACTTGGATCAACAATGGTAGAGAATGTTCCATCCTCCGAAGAGAGGATGGACAACATACTCCATGCTACACCTGAGGAAGATGGGTCAATATTGGGGCAGCTTGGAATGTTCCTACTCATGACCGCAGTATGTGAGCTCAAATCTAAAGGGATGCAGAGGTCACACAGGCTCCTAAGCTAATTATGGGTCCCAGATCACATCAAATCAATGGGGTTTACAGTCAACAATACTTATACACCTTTCCCATCTTAGGGAGCCACTTTCTTTCCTGATCCAGCTTTCTGGTCCTTTTTTCAGCCATGACATCATCTCCCCAGACAATAATGTGGATCCACCTGCATATCAGATTTCAGGCTCAGGCAAAAAAAAAAAAAAAAAAAAAAACTAGTATAGCTACAGGCCCTTTGAAATATAACTAAAATCTAAAATATGCCTACTTAGCTATCTATAAAATGGAAGACCCCCTCCCCCAACACTTCATCAGCACTATTCCAGTCTTTAGGTCTATGATTATTTAACAATTTGTGTGGTTTTGTATGCTAACTTTCTCTCTCTCTCTCTCTCTCTCTCTCTCTCTCTCTTTGCTTACAATTATTTTTTATTTATTTATTTATTTATTTATTTATTATAAAAAGGAAACATTGACAAAACCATAGGATAAGAGTACAACTTCACACAATTCCCACCACCAAACCTCTGTAACCCATCCCCTCCCCGATAGCTTTCCTATTCTTTGTATGTTAACTCTCATTTCAGCCACCAGTTTCCAGATGCTAGCAGGATGTGACCAGACTTCCCTGGACAGACAACCCCACCAATGTGCCTTGGAGCTCAGCTTCCCCAGAGACCTTACCCACTAGGGAAAGAGAGAGAGAGGTTGGGAGTATAGATCGACCTGTCAACACCCATGTTCAGTAGGGAAGCAATTACAGAAGCCAGACCTTCCACTTTCTGCACCCCACAATGATCTTAGGTCCATACTCCCAGAGGGCTAAATAGTAGGAAAGCTATCAGGGGAAGGGTTGGTATAGGGAGGGTTGGTGGTAGGAATTGTGTGAAGTTGTACCCCTCTTATCCTATGGTTGTGTCAATGTTTCCTTTTTATAAATAAAAAAAATTAAAATAAAAAAATCACGGTTTTATCTCCCTGGCTGGATACAGAATTTTACAAAAGTAATCTCAGATAGATTCAGAGGAGGTGTCAGGAAAGAGGGCAAAATCTAGATAGAACATATGAGAAGCTAAAGATGCCCTTGTGATGCCCAGTTTCTCAGGGGAGTAAGTAAGAGGAACAGTTGAGAGATATGAGATGGTGACTGCTTAAAAGGCTAAAAATAACAAATTGAATCTTGAGAAGGAAGCAACTGTGTGTGAAACCCAGTGGCAACTGATGATGTCTCATTGTGTGATGTTCTCACTTTGCTCTCAGTATCAAGGATGAGTATTATTGATGGTGATGGGGAGGAAAATTTGGGGTTCGGTGCCAAAGGAAAAATACCCTGGCTAGATATATCTTTGATGTACGCATCTGAGAAAAGATGACAACAGGAAGAGTGACGAACAGGTGCTGGCAAGAGCCGTGGCAGGAAGCAACCCACACAGGGCAAAGTTTGGGGCAGGTTTCGGAGGGAAGAGAGAGACTGTTTCTGGTATGCAGTGCATAAGGCAGTGAGAGCTGGTAAGAAAAGCCAGGTCGACAATGACAGAGAGAGATGAAAGATAAAAATGTGACTTTCATCTGGTAGCCAGAAGGAAAAGGTGGTCCTGCAGATGAAAAGGTATAAGCAATTGAAGACAGATGGTTACAACCCCCCCCCAAAAAAAAACCAAAAAACTACACATTAGTATTATTAACCCAGCAACATTTTTTATGTGCCCTGGTTTAGGTATATATATATATACATACATATTTGGAAGTGCAAATAACAACAACAGGAAAGATGTGAAAAACTCATAGGGAAAAAAAAAGTCTGTCATCTAACCATGCACACCACCAACACATTTATGCTATTTGCTGAGTTTGGGGTGGTGGTGGTTGTTGCGGTTGTTGTTTGTGCTGCACCACTTCAAGCAGACCTTTTCAGATAGAGAGAGAGAGAGAGAAACAGAAACGTAGGGGAAAGATACTGCAACACCAAAGCTTCTCCCTGAGCACTGGAGGTCAAGCTCAAATCTATGTCTCATAATGGCAAGGCAGGCACCCTCTCAGGTGAACTATCTTTCCAGTCATTCTGAGGGCGCTGCCCCTCCCCCCGCAAATTTTGATGGATTTGACTAAAATCTTTATTGATGATTTTGAATTCCACTGGAAGTTACTTTGTACAATAATAATGACGATAAAAATAAAATGAAATAATAGTATGCTGCTGGCTTCCAAATCAGTAATAGGGCATAAATGGGCCTATGCCTTTGTGTAACCCAGCAGAATAAAAGGAGTTTGGAATACCTCATTCCACCAAATACAGAATGCATTTAGCTGTTAACCTTATGACCAATAAATCAATAAAAACAAATGTCTTTCTGTACAATAATTTTGTCTTAAACTCTTGAGTATGTATCTGGAAATAGGTTCCCCGTGTCCTTGAGCATGGATTGTAAACAGCGCCATCCTGGTGGTCTGTGCTTATTGTTTTGTGCCAGTTTGGAGGGGAAGAGGACTGTGTACTAGAATAAAATCCTTAAGGAAAGAAAAAGGATTCTTATCTTTCATTTAGGTTAATAACAGCACATATATTCGTCAATCAGATTAGAATTACTGTCAGCCCATAATGCAGTTTAGTTTAGCCAATATCAGTCAGTCCTGATTTATTCGCTTAATACAAATCTAATTGAGTTTCAGGCTGCTCTTCTCCTTTCAGCTGTTAACCGACCAAGTACATCTTTAATTTCCAAGACCGATGGTGTGGTAGCAGTTGAGAGGAAGAGTGATTTGCATAAGGCCCCAGAAGGATGCCAAAACTCTTCACGCTTTAAACAACAGCCTTTATTATTCTGTAAGTGGATGCGTTGAATTTTCATGCTTTTGTTTCCAGTTCAGCCCTGACAGAAAAGAATAAAGTAGATTTTGCCAGCACCCCTGCTGTGCCCTGGGGGAGAAATTCAATGTGCCTCATTTGTCTTAATTGGAGAACCGCCCTCAGCACCAGCTTTTTCTATGAATACATTAGCATAACAGACAGAAAATTCAAGCCCACTTTTGTCAAAGTTGTCTCCCCACCCCCCTCCCTTACACACACCTCCCATTTTTTTTTAGACTAATCAAAACTGCAAGAAGGAAGAAGTGTGTGTTTCATCTCCTGGATTTCTTTTAGTTGCTGTTGTAAAATTCTCTGTACAGGAGATGCATCAAGCCTATTTTATCTCTGCACTGTTATTAGAGCCAGTCGTGAAAAATGTGATAAATATCATCCATGACAGAGAGCTGAAAGCTTCTCTTTATTCTTCATAATGTGCTAATCCTCTATATTTGTTCTTTGACTGGTTATGTTGCTTTTTTCAGAAAGGAGAGTTGGTTTTACACAGAGACAAATGGATAGCACTTAGGAATGAATCTGGAAAAAGAAAAGATTTCTTAGGAAGGTAAATTTATTAACACAAAAACAAATCCAGTTAACTCCATCAAAGCAAGATTTTAAACCGTGTGTCAATTGAATGGAGAAATGTTACATCCTTCTTCACTTTTTTTTTTTTTACATATTACAACCCAACTCTAAGTCTGGATAGTCTACAACATATAAATCATTTTCCTAATCCAAGCTCTTCCAGTATCTGGTAGAACTAATGGAATTTAAAGGGCTGTGTTTCAGAAGAGATATTTCGTTTACATGTTCCCAAGGCTGGTATTAATTCTTTCATCACATCTGTTCAACCTGCTTGGCCTTGCCAGCATGTGAAAGAGATGGAAAACATGAAGAAAGATATAATTTCTTAATAAAAACGTGGTGTACATATTCTCTTGGAAAGATGGCTGCTTTTCAAAAACAATACTGAATCCTTATTTTGTCTTGATTTTTCTCCAACAGGCCTAATTTACCACGTCAATCAAACGCTGCTCTTGCTAGAAGCCTTCTGGGGATTTTAAATAATTTTGTTTTGTTTTGTTTTCGTTAAAGGCTTGTTTTGTTTTGAATTATGTATATGCCCATTTGAAAATTGAATACCTTTGGGGTCAGGTCCTTGTGGGTGAAAATCATCTAGATATATTAATTTTTAGAAGCAGAAGTTTCTGTGACATAGAGAGAACTTCTGAGTAAAATCTTCACTGTGACACCAATTTCAGATTCTGGGCTCTCAACATTCTGAGTTGAGTCAGAAGGCCAAACCAAGTGATTGTAGCACCCTCCCCCACTTCCCAGCACCCCCTTCACTTTTCACTCACTCAACACCAATTAACATTCCAAGAGGCTAAGGTGCGTCAGTAAGTGTTGGAGACTAGGCATAATATGTTTGCTTTCCTCTGTAAATGAGTCTAAAAATAATCATTCAGCTTTATCTATCCTGTGAGAGGATGTCAGCTTTTCATCTTACTACTGGTTTCATTTACATTAGAAAAATGACAAGCAGTATACCCGTTTATCAGCTAATCCCTGCTGCTTTCTAAACAAACATTTCAGCCACTCAGTGTTCTTTCTAGAACCCTCCATCCCACCCCTACCTCACCCAGCTGTCTTGTCTTAGGTCCATGCTATTCTCCTGGCTCAGTACTTCTTAGACTGCAGAGATAGTTCATCCTAGACTATCTGTTTCTTTTAAAAATAAATAAATTACACATCTTCTAGGAATCTTCTATTACTGTTTTCATAACTTTTAAACATCATATGGAACAAAGGGAGAAAAATGGGACTAGAGTTGAAACGTGAGGACTGCATCGTTTTGTTTTTATTTTTCCCTTGGGAGATTGTTGCTGCTCTGAAGTCTAATTTATTCAATTTTTTTCTTTGTATTTACTATTGTGGGAGTACTATGTATTCATTTTATAAAAATGACAAGAAACTAAAAATGAATAAGGCATTCCCTTTTTTTTTTTTTTTTTCTAAATTTTGTATTGTTCCAGTTTGGGAAAGACCTTACATCGTTCATTATTATGCACACTTTTAACCACCCTGCTATTACAATATTGTGATTTTTTTGTGTGTGTGCATGTGTGACGTGCACATTGCTTTTATACATTTGGCCTTCATTCACAGTATCTAGTTCACAGCTTCCCAAATCTTTGTAAAGAGCTGGAGAGTGAATGAGGTGACTAAACTGGTACCCTGAAGAAGTCATAGGAGAGGAGGATTGGAGCTTCCAGAACTAAGCCCAAATCTCCTGGGGAGGGCCCAGAGAGAACTTGGTAATTGAGCTCCATTATCAATAATCGAATCAACTCTATTTATGTAATGAAACTATCACAAAGAGAGGGGGCATTTTGCATTTCAGAGAGCTTCTGGGTTGGGGAACATCTGGAACTGCAGCACACCAGGAGAGGATATGAACGCTCAGAGAACCTCTACCATGCTTTGTCCTGTGCATCTCAACAGGTGGCTGTTTCAAATTACCAAACAGGCTTCTAGAAGTGAGTCGTGTTAGGAAATTTATCATACCTGAGAGGGGTTCCCCAAAACTTTCTGTGTATAATCACTCAGTCAAAAGCACAGGTGACAATCAGGTCCTACACCTGGCACCTGAAGTCTAAGGTGGAGGTCACAGGATCCTCAGATTTATAGTAAGCTGGTCAGAGACACAGGTCACCACCCTGTGAACATGAACCTGAGGGGGCCAGGCCCTGACACACCTGGTTAAGTGCACATGTTGCAGTGTGCAAGGACCCAGGTTCTAACCCCTGCGGGGGGTGGGGGGGAGCAGGGCTGCAGGTGTCTCTCTCTCCCTCAATTTTCTCAATTTCTCTACCTTTAATAAATAAAAATTACGAAAAAGTTAAAAAAAAAAAACCTGAGTAGTTCAAATAACTCTGACCTAAATTTTCTACATGATGCTCTTTTTGTGGCAGTTACAACAGGGAAAAATAGTGATATAATATCAACAAATTAACAATAGGAGCTACCACTTCCTTCAGTAACAGGCATAATAAAGTAATGGGGGGACGCAGCATATTGTGCATACAGACCTTTCTCACTTTAGGGAATTTGTAGCAAATTGGCCAAATGGGAGCCTACTTATTTATTTGTTTGTTTGTTTGTTTATGAGAAAGATAGGAGGAGAGAGAAAGAACCAGACATCACTCTGGCACATGTGCTTCCAGGGATCAAACTCAGGACCTCATGCTTAAGAGTCCAAAGCTTTATCACTGCACTACCTCCCAGACCACTGGGAGCCAACTTTTTAATTCAGAGCACACATTATTATTATTTTGTTTGTTTAAATTCCTTTAAAAGCTGTTCACTGCTTATTTTCTTGGTTGAGAACCTCTTCCTGTCTGATTTTAAACACTGAGCCAGCATAAACTTGCTATGTCACTTAAAGGAACCTCTGGCTTGTCTATCAACTCTAATGATATGCCTTTTCTCTGAGTAAAGGAATGTCAGATAACAAATGAGGTTAAGTAACCACATTCTGTAGGTTTTAGCTGAAATAATGCAGACACCTGTGTGAAGTATGCAGTTTTACACAACATAGTTGCATCATTTATTTTCCCCCTTCTGGAAAATCAAGTGTTTCCTCATAAGTAGGTGAAGCTGAAACAGTACTAGTCTGTCCAATGTCTAATGTCTGAACAAGCTGAAGAAGGATCAAGACTGTACACTGCAGTGTTATTTGGTCAGATGAAAGAAAGCTAAGAATGTAATAACATGAGCTTTCACTATTTCCAGCAGCTTTCTAAAATGATCTAAAATACAGAGCAAGGTAGGAGAGTTAAGAGAGAACAGAAATATGTCTATTTGAACTTGGTGGCAAATAGGAAAGGCAGTCTTCAAAAGGTGCATTAGTAAAAAGAAGCTTAGGTGACAGGAGGGAGCTAGAGCACCTTGGTGTCAGAGAAAGACATCGCAGTGTGGGTGGCAGCAGGAATACATAAAAAGCATGAAGGGAGAAGACACCCTGTCTGGGATTGTTTGAGCTGAGGCACTGTTGTCTTTCTCATTCATCTGGATACATTACTCATCTTTGTATCACAGATCCCATCCTAAAAGCTAAGCTAAAATGGAATACAACATAAAAAATTCAACTGTTGAAACTCCCATAGGTATTCTTCAAACCACTTGGCTGGAGATGAAGCTTGAATATAATAGCTTGTAAAGCTGGACAACCCTTCACCCTCTGTCTCTATCTATGATTTGCATGGGTTTTCATCTAGCTCGAGGGACAGATACTGAGTCCAGTGTGCAACCTGGGTTGAGACATATTTTTATGAGTAGAGAGAGCTGTGGAGAATCAAATTGCAGAAGAAACAATGAAACACCTTAGAGGACAAGCCACAATAGGAAAAAAAGGAGTATAACGGACCAGATACAAAAAACAGATCTAATGAAGGGGACGCTGGGCCACAAAGTGAAATTTTATCAGAATCCATCTTGACCCACCCTTCAGAGATACCTTGTATAAGTTTTTAAAAGAAAGCTATCTACAGTTGAGGGAAAGAAAATGAAAAGAGAGGTGTGTGCTGACAGAATAAAAATCCACAGAGCCAAAAAGTGGGCTAGATGGTTGAGAAACTAAGGGATAGGCACACACACACACACACACACACACACACACACACACACACACATAGCTAGAATTCCTAAAGTTTTAGAGGTTGAAAGCAGGTTAGCACCACCATTCAAGTGACCTTACTGCAGTAGTGGTGATATTCCGGGACATTGTCAGAAGCATCTCTGGGGGTGACTGGCAACAGTAGGGCATGAGAACATCAGGGTATGTGCAAGTAATACAAAGTAGTGACATAAAGGAAATCTGTGGTGCCGCTTTGAAACTATTGATTAAAATGGGAAATTGACTTCCTTGGAACCTAAGGAAGGTTTCATGTGGACATATGGTGTATTAAACAATAGGGAGTGTATTAGTCTTGGAGGACTGCCATAACAAAATACCACAGACTGGGTGACTGAAACCACAGAATTTGATTTCTCACAGTTCTGAGGCCAGAAGTCCTCTCTCTAGGTGCCATCAGTGCCGTCACTTCTGTCTTTCTGGCTTGCAGATGGCTGTTTCCTGTTGTGTCCTCAGATGGCTTTTCCTGTGTTTGCAGAGAGAGAGAGAGAGAGAGAATGGGTTCTGGTGTCTCTTCAATATGTAAGGAGGCCTATGGGATTAGAACCCTGCCCTAATCATTTCACTTAATCTTTATTACCTCTCTAAAGCCTCTGTTTTCTCACATGGAGAAGAAATAAACACATAAGCAGGAGGCAGGTTGATAAGAAAAAAGGTAAAAGAGAAGTTTATAAACAACTTGTATCTCTCCTGTACATATAGGAGAGACTCAACTATGCAATCTCAGAATTAGAGGGGTACAATTCCATACAATTCTCACCACCAGAGTTTTGTATACCATCCCACTCCATTAAAAGGTTCCTTTTTCTTTATCCCTCTGGGAGTATGAACCAAAGATCTCTAAGGGGTGCAGAAGGTGAGACGTCTGGTTTCTGTAATTGCTTCTCCACTGAACATAGGCATTGACAGGCTGATCCATACCCCCAGCCTGTCTCTACCTTTCCCTAGTAGGATATGGCTCTGAGGAGGTGGGATTCCAGGACACATTGTTAAGGTTGTCTGCCCAGAGAAGTCAGGTTGGAGGCATAGTAATATCTGCAACTTGGTGGCTGAAAAGCATTAATATATAAAGCAGGGGCTAGGTGGTGGCGCACGTGGTTAAGTGCCCATGTTACAATGCATAAGGACCCAGTTTTGAGCCCCTGGTCCCCACCTGCAGGGGGAAAGTTTCACAGTGACAAAGCAGTGCTACAGGTGTTTCTCTGTCTCTCACCCTCTCTGTCACCCCCTTCCCATTTGATTTCTGGCTGTCTCTATCCAATAAATTAATAAAGATCAATAATATTTTTAATTAAAAAGATATAAAGCAGAACAAATTGTTTAATAATAAGGAACCTAAAGGTAAGGATATAGAAGGTGAGATTATAGTCTTCATGTTGGAAGAATCTAGGAAATCTATTTTAGGTATATTCCAAGGGGTTCATGGCTTAATTAATCTTTGCCTGAGCCTGACAGCTAAAGTGCAGGTAGGCTAAGACTATTGTCTGGGAAGGTGGTATCAAAGTTCGGAATAAGACTAGAAAGCTGGAGACCTCATTTTTAAATAGCTTTCTCCCACTGAGGACTTTGGGAAGAAGAAAGGAGCATCAGTTAAATTGATGTGAGTTATGCAGATATAGCTCTCACTCCCTTCAGGAAGGAGAAAGCAAAGTTCATCTAACAAGAAAGGTTAACAAAACGAGGGTCAGGTGGGAAAACTTGAGACTTGTAAATCTAAGTTCCACCCTCTTCATAGACTAGATATTTTTCTTTCTCTTTCTTATGTATTTGTTTTTCTTTTTTTTCACCCCCAGGGTTATCTCTATGAATCTACTGCTTCTGGCAGCCAGTTTTTCCATTTTATTAGATAGAACAGAGAGAAATTGAGAAGGAAGAGGAGACAGAGAAGGAAAGAGAAAGATAGACATCTGCAGACCTGCTTCACCACTTGTGAATTGTTGTCCTCAGCAGATGGGAAGCCTGGGGCTCAAACCCAGATCCTTGCATGGGTCCTGAAATGAGTATAGATTAGAATGTTCCCAGTTGTGACCATAAACTGTGAGCTCAGACTGACAGAGACTCAGAGGTTATACATGCTCCTGTGCTAAATATGAATAGATATGGGCCCTGGGTCAGGTGGATAAGGTAAACAGTTAATTTTATTCATTTATTTTCTTCAAATTTGGGGGATACTCTCTGTCCTAATTCAAATTTCTATCCCTTTTCTCAACTCTGATACCATCTTCCCAGAAAATATCAAACTCAAGCAAAAACTATTTGTTGGCCCCTAGGAAAGTACCTAAAATAGACTCCCTTGCTTTTTCCCACCATAAGATCCCTATTCGCATCTGCTCTACTACTACTACTTTTTGGTTTCTGTCCATTAATCATTTTGTCCTGCTTTATATCTTACCTCCTTTTAACCACCAAGTTACAGATGTTATCATGATTCCATCCGGACTTCCCTGGGCAGACAACCTCATCAGCATGTCCCAAAACTTCACCTCTCTATAGGCCTCCCCGACTAGGGAAGGACAGAAACAGGATGGGAGTATGAATCGACCTTCCAACACCCAGGTCCTGCAGAGAAACAACTGCAGCAGCCAGATCTCCTACCTTCTGCACCTCAAAAACAATCTTGATTCATACTCCCGGGGGGGGGGGGGGGTGAGGAGAAGTGATAGGAGAAAGAGGATAAGAGAGCCCTGAACTCCAGCTCCATTAGCAGCTGGAGAGAGAGCTAGGAAGAAAGGGGGAGGGACATTAGGATGTAGTAATGGTGTTGTGAGTGCCTTAGAGGGGAACAAAGGATTGGACCAGAAAGGAAAAGGGGGCAATTATGTACAAATGTAGACAGGTAGTTGTAGAGATGATGGTTGGCTCATGTCTACAACCTTAGGGGAACTGTGGTGGCCTGCAGTGGGGAGGTTGGAGATTCAGAACTCTAGTGGAAGGAACAGTGTGGGATTATACTCCTGTTGACATTTAATTTTGTTAATCAATATTAAATCACTAATAAATAAATAATTCTGGTGGTGGGAATGGTATATAACTATACCGCTATTATCATATAATTTTGTAAATTAATATTATGTCACTAGTACAATTATTTTTAAATACATGATGAAAAGAATCGAGACAGTGTGTAGACCTGACCATCAAGAACTTTCTTACACTTTAAAAAGATATATTCTAGGGGAGTCAGGCTGTAGCACAGCGGGTTAAGCGCAGGTGGCACAAAGCACAAGGACCGGCATAAGGATCCCGGTTCGAACCCCGGCTCCCCACCTGCAGGGGAGTCGCTTCACAGGCGGTGAAGCAGGTCTGAAGGTGTCTATCTTTCTCTCCTCCTCTCTGTCTTCCCCTCCTCTCTCCATTTCTCTCTGTCCTATCCAACAACGACAACAACAATAGTAACTATAACAATAAAACAACAAGGGCAACAAAAGGGAATAAATAAATAAAATAAATATTACAAAAAAATTTTTAAAAAAAGAAGATATATTCTGTCTCAGGTTCATACTATTACTATTCACTGTATCTAATTCTTTAGAAAGTATAGAAATAAAATATGAATCTTTTACCATTGTATTGAATAGTGGATTCATAAATATATGATGACTTCTAAATATTGCTTTTCAATAGTAAAAGAAAACCAAAAATACACAAAATTTTAGTTGCAACTTGATTTTTTTTCTCCAAAAACTAGTAAAGGAATATTGTCAAAGAATTCACAGGAGTAACTTTATAGAAAAGAAGTTTACTGACCTGAAAATTACTTGAATTGGAAAGCCTGGTGGTAAGCAACCTTAAAGAAAAGAAAAATTGGAGGCCAGTTGGGGTGGTGCAGGGCACGGCAGGGGAGTCCTGGATTTGTACAGTAGTTAGAGTGATGTCATCATCTATACATATGTAGTTTTCTAAGGAGATTTTTGCATATCATGAAGGGGAGGGACAGGCATGCTCAGGAGAGCTTCAACAATGATCATATAGAAAATGGTGCAAAATCACCACCAGGGACATAAATCATGAGTCTAGGAAGGCTCCATCACACCGCCTGCACTGACTAACCCTGCATGACCTGTGGACTCGGGTCCTTATCTGCAGGTTTCTATTAAAAGAATAAAACTTTCTGACTTCTTCCAGGGTGGAATTGTCATAACCTACAAACCAACCCTATAACCTTTTTGTTTCTCTTAACCCCAGAGAGGCCTTGTCAGTTTTATTCAGGAAAAGAAAGGACAGAAAGTTATAAAACGTTTCGGCAGGGTCTTAGAATTGCTTTCACTGTTTCCCAGTAACCTCACTCAGTTGCAACTCAAAGTACAGCCCCATCTTGTATTAAATGAATATTCCATATTCTTGACTTCATCTCTTTTAATAGCTGACTGTCCTAACTGGGCCATATGTCAATTAGGCTGGATTAATGGCAATAGAAAACCAATTCTTATTTACAGAGAGATGGAAATCTATGAGCTGAAAAGGGACAAGATATAGCATTGAAGATAAATTTCTGACCTTTGAGAGGACAAGATGCACAGTAGCTATGTGTTAGGGCTCTCAGAAGCATGGTCCAAAAGCAGCTGTCTTCAGGGATGCTACTTAAATCACCACCTCTGTATCCAGACTTCAACTAAACAGATCAGCACAGTCTGAGTCATGTACCCATTTGATTAAGATTCTACCAAAACCACATATGAGCGAGTGATAGTTTTTTTGTTTTTGTTTTTTAAAATATTATGGGGAACTTTTAGGAAAATGTGAATGGACACTGGATAAAAAAGAATAGTAGATGCCTGCTAGGAGCAGCTGTCAGAACTCTACGGAGGTTGATGACTAATCATGGAAAAGTGAGAGTAGCACTGACCACAGAAGAATTTCATACTAGTCTTTCCTATAAATGATTTCTAAGACTATCCTTAACCCAAAAGTAAAATCCAGAAAAAATTATGCTGCACAATACCAGCGAATGTCTAGTTGAGCAACAGTGAATCAGTATTTGCCTACTTTGGGGGACTTGTGTGTCCTTTCCCTAGTTTTATAAGGCTGCTACTGCCACTCAATCAACCTTCTGATTTTCAGTATGATCTTCATTAGCATTTCTCTCTCTCTCTTTTTTTTTTCTTTTTCTTTTGTTCTTTTTTTTTTTTTTTTTTTTGCCTCCCGGGTTATCTCTGGGGCTCTGTGCTGGCACTTCTACTACTCCTGGCTCCTGGTGGTCATTTTTTTCCTTTTTCTTTTTTTGATAGGACAGAGAGAAATTGAGAGAGGAGGGGGAAGCTAGAAAGATGGACACCTGCATACTTGCTTAGCCACTTGTGAAGCTTCCCACCTGCAGATGGGGAGCCAGGATCTCGAGCCAGGATCCTTGAGCTTCACCATGTAAGTGTCCCACCTCCTGGCTCCCCATTGGGTTTTCATTTCTCCACAGGTCTGTTCACCAATCTAAGGGTCTTAATAAGGCATAGAGCACTGATAACTGAGGTTTAATGTCTAGAGAAACAACAGTCTTCATAATGTGGAAGTGATACTGCAATCTCACTCTTCTCTGATCATTGATACCCACGTCCTCCAACCTCAGCCATTAAGAGACTCCATGTTGATTTTGCTCACAGCCCAAACAAAATACTTATGATGCAGTCAAGCAAAATCTACGTTCAAACTAAGCAGACTTTCAGCTATGTTTGTAGAGGCATTTTAAATGCTGGTCTACTTTTGAAATGGCTCCTTTAAAGACCAAATGGGGAAAGTCAAGAGCTCTGGGCAATACTTCAAAAGTCAGCAGCTGCTCTGCAATCCTAGTCAATCCCAATTTGCCACTTGGCTTCTTATTGATGAGCGGCTTGTACAAGTGTTTGATAGCACCATAGTATGTTCTCTTGTTCAGCCATTGGTTTGTCAAGCTTGGGGAAGATAGCTGATACCCTAGAAGTTTGGCTCTGTAAAACAACTTATAAGGGAAAGGGATTTTGATTGAAACTTAAAAGTCTAATTTATATTTGAACAATCCCTAATTACATACATGGTTTTGAGCAACTGGCTGAGTGTAGTTAGTTCTTTTTTTAATCTTTATTTATTTATATATTACTGGATCTATAGAGAAATTGAGAGGAAAGGAGGAAATAGGGAGATAGAGAGACACCTGCAGCCCTCCTTCACCACTCATGTAGCCTTCCCCCCTGGAGATGGGAACCAGGGGCTTGAACCCCGGTTCTTGCACACTGTAATGTGTGTGCTTAACCAGGTGTGCCACCACCTGGCCCTGTGTATTTAGTTCTTAGAAGGATTTTTGTTGTTCTGTAATTCTTAGTATTTTACTATGAGAATTTAAAATGCTGAAAAAGTAAAAAGGATAATATAATAACCCCATAGACTTATCATCTGCATTCAACAGCAATTTAAAGGGTCTGGGAGGTGGTGCACAAGCTGCATATAAGAAAGACTTTCATGCCTGTGAGCCAGAGATCCCAAGTTCAATCCTAGGACCAACATAAACTAGAGGTGAACAGTATTCTGGTCTTTCTCTCTAGTTGCTCTTTCATCAAAATAAAATAAAATTTTAAAACATTAATAATTTAGGGTTGGGAAAGTGGTCATCCAGTAAGTCACATGTGTTGCTGAGTTTGCTGTTTTGTGCTTGAGCCCCTACACCACATGAGAGCACCACGGACAGTGCCAAGGGAGTTCACAGATCCTGGAAGAGTGCCCTGGTGTCTCTCCTATCTCTCTGCTGTGCTGCTCCTTCCCCTTATTTTTATTGTTCCCTTAAAAAAATATAAGTAAAAATAGGATTGGGTGGTAGCGCACTTGGTTGTGTGCACATGCTACAGTGCCCAAGGACCCAGGTTCAAGCCCCAGGTTTCCACTTGCAAGGGGAAAACTTTGTGAGCAGTAAAGCAGTACTGAGAGGTGCCTCTCTCTCTGTCTCACTCCTTCTCTATCTCCCCCACTTCCCTCTCAATATCTGACTGTCTCCAATAAATAAAGATAATAAAAAAATAAAAGTCTTAAAAAATAAATAATTAATTTTTAAAAATAACAAATAGAGGATAAATTGCATAGATTGGGAGTTTTCTCAGTGAGGAGACTGCTGGACTTGGAGAAATAAAGTCATTAATTCAATACCCAGCAACAGGTATGCTAGAATATATCAAAGTGATGGTGTTCTTTCTCAGAAAAAAAATAAATAAGAATTAAATAAATTAGAATAAATGAGGGAATCCATTCGGTGGTATTGTACAAGTACAAAGCCCTAGGCTCACTCCCTGGTGCCTCATTAAAAAAATTAATTTGGGAGTCGGCAGTAACGCAGCGGGTTAAGCGCATGTGGTGCGACGAAGCACAAGGACTGGTAGAAGGATCCCAGTTCAAGCTTTTTTTTTTTTTTTTTTTTTTTGCCACTAGGGTCATTGCTGGGGCTTAGTGCTGGCACTATGAATCTGCTGCTCCTGGTGGCCATTTTCTTCTATTTTATTGGTTAGGACAGAGAGAAATTGAGAGAGGATGGGGAGATAAAGAGGGGGAGAGAAAAATAGACACCTGCAGACATGCTTCACTGCTTGTAAAGCAACCCCCCCACAGGTGGGCACAATAAGCTTTAGATGCTACAAATATTGGTGTTTTTTTTTTCAAATTCTTAGGCAATAGAAAAATTTTATCAATTGTCTACACTCTGAAAATTCTTCTAAAGAGACCTAAATAAGGTCTATAAATTAAAATGCTGCTTCTCTCTCTCTCTCTTGCTCTCTCTATATATATACTTCGTGTTGTTGGTAGAGTCTCATGGCGGTGTGGTAATATAATTCTTTACTGATGCACAAGCTCCAGAGTCGAGTGCAAGCACAATGGGTTTAGGCCATGTGGAGCTAGCAAAATGGCCACCTCCCACTATGCACGCCAGCCCTTCTCCAGGTCTTCTCCAGGTCAGAACACGGAAGGGAAAAAAGTGAAACCAGAACAGCAGTGGGCTTTATAGGGTAAAAACCGGAAGTGGCAAGTCTGAAACAGAAATGGCTAGGAAAGGGGGTGGAGAGAGGCAAAAGGCATGCTGGGAAGGTGGAAGCATGCTTAGCAACTGTTGCGATGGTTTTAACTGAATTAGCAATACCCTGAGGGGATAACATGGTGGGGATCTTTCAGGCAAAACAAAGATTATGTAAATAGACCACAGCGTCAAGCAATGGAGCATGAAACAGAGTGGGGGGGGGGAGCAACATAGTACCACACTGCAGCTTCCTCCAGTACCATAGTACTCCCAAGTGATAAGCCCAGGGCTTGAGTCTGTTCACAACCTTGGTAAAGCAGGTGAGTTATCTTGACAACCTCCCCATCACCACCACTAGTGCACTTCTTTTGAAGGATAGACTCTCCCCTTTTCCTCTCCTTTAAATTACTCAGGGCTTGGGAATTAAAACATTTAGGAGAAGAGATAAAGTTTTTCAGTATGGGATTTGTTAACGGCATCCTCATATATTTCTCTGCCCTTTGTACTCTCTATAGCTAGAGATAGAAATTGTTCATTTCAGGGGGCTGGGAGGTAGCACAGCAGGTTAAGCACATTTGGTGCAAAGTTCAAGGACTGGCATAAGGATCCTGGTTCAAGCCCCCAGCTCCCCACTTGCAGGGGGGTCGCTTCACAAGCAGTAAAGCAAGTCTGCAAATGTATATCTTTCTCTTTCCCCTTTCTGTCTTCCCCTCCTCTCTCAATTTTTCTCCATCCTGTCCAATAACAATGACAGCAATAAGAACAACAGTAATGACAACAACAACACCAATAAACAACAAGGTCAACAAAAAAGAGAAAAAATGGCCTCCAGGAGCAGTGGGTTTGTAGTGCAAGCACTGAGGCCCAGTAATAACCCTGGAGGCAAAAAAAAAAAAAAAAAAGAAAGAAAGAAATTGCTCATTTCAGTGCTAAATTTGGTGAACATGTTTCTTCATTGGTATTATGGAAATGCTAGTGTTTCAATTAGTTGAATTCCATTTTATTTTATAAATTTTACTTCCCGATTTTTTAATATGTGTTTTCTTAAATAAAATTACCAAACAAGGAGAGGGAGGGGAAGAAAGGAGAGAAGATGGAATAATTAAACTATCAGCACCTGTCTGCAGTGCTGATAGTTTAATGTGAATCTAGACTCAAGTGTTAGGGTTATGTTAATACTCTTTGAAAATGAAAAAAAATTAATCACAGAAAATTTTGTCTTCAAGAACTCAAATTGATGATGATGTTGTATAAGTCAAAACTGAATGAATGAAATGCATATGGGTATCATAACTTTCGGGCTCTTAAGGCATTCAGGAAAATATACTCTGTTGAACCACGTCATTCTTAGTGATTCTGGATAAATGGTGTATGACTGTAACTTCCTACTTGGTTAAATTATAAGTTATTACATATTACAACATGACTGACTATATGCCATTCCAAACTAAGTCCAAGTAAATGGCCCATATTTCATGTTAAGCATTTTACATTTGGAGAGAAGACAACAATCTTGGCCCATTACTTAATCCCAGAGCAAGAAGACGGATGTATCACATATTCTAAATATCATTGAGTCAATGGCAATGAAATTTGTTATATACTTTGATATTTGAGAATGTATTTGAGCTCTTTTAAATGTAGTCCATGGCTCAGTACCATTAAGTCCTGATACATCCAGTTGATGCATGGTGTCATCAACCTGCCAGAAAGCCTTTGGAAAGCCATTTTTCCCTGGATCCAAATCAAATATGTACCCTGACTGTTTAAAAATATTTTGTCAGAATTAATGACTGAGATATCATTGACAGGACTGCCAAATGAATTATGGCAACAGTTGACCACTTTGAGCCCTAGGGCAGTATTACCAAAAAGGAAATGAGGAAAAAAGAAAAATCCTTTCTAGTTACTGATCCTATGCAGAGCAAAGGCATCATTCTTTCTATTATGAATCTTAGTTGAGGTCCAGAATTTTTGCACTCTTTTCTATTGGATCTGAACAGAGTGCAGATAACATCTATCTTGTGGCATATTTGAAGGAGTGCAAGCTCTAAATTGGTGTCATACATTCTTTCTGAATCACAGCATGGTTGAGGTATTATGCAGAAGGGATGGATCAAGGGTTGGCCATGTTCAGATTTCAGCATCAACACCTATTAATTTTCTGGTCTTTTAAGATAGTACAATGATATCTATCTTATGGAACTGATATAAAGATTAATAGTGAAGGAACTGGGCAGTAGTTCATGGGGTTAAGTGCACATGGTGCAAAGTGCAAAGACCAGTTTATAAGGATTCCAGTTCAAGCCTTCTGCAGGGAGGGTCACTTCACAAGTGGTGAATTAGGTCTTCAGGTGTTTGTCTTTCTGTCTCCCTCTCTACCTTCCTCTTCCCTCTCAATTTCTCTCTGTCCTATCCAGCAAAAACAACACCAATAACAACAATAACATGGGCAACAAAAATGGAAAAAATGGCCTCCAGGAGCAGTGTATTCATAGTGCAGACACTGAGCCCTAGTGATAACTCTGGAGGCAAAAAAAAAAAAAAAAAAAAAAGATTAATGGTGAATGTTAGGTGCCTGACATGTTATGGGCATTCATTAAAAAGATGGCTCTTCCAAGTTCCAGATGCCAGCATGATGCCAACCAGACTGCCCTGGACAGACAACATCACCAATGTGTCCTGGAGCTCCACTACCCCAAAGACCCAACCTACTAGGGAAAGAGAGAGGCAGGCTGGGAGTATGGATTGACCTGTCAATGCCATGTTCATTGGGAAGGCAATTACAGAAGCCAGACCTTCCACCTTCTGCATCCCACAATGACCTTGGGTCCATACTCCCAGAGGGATAAAGAATATGAAAGCTATCAGGGGAGGGGAAGGGATGTGGAGATCTGGTGGTGGGAATTGTGTGGAGTTGTACACCTCTTTCCTATGGTTTTGTTAATGTCTCCTTTTTTAAATAAATAAAATGGCTCTTATTGTTATTATTTAACAACAACAAGCTTCTAAAATTGCAAACCTAAAGGCTGATGAGGATAAATGTATGAATATGATTATTTATCAGATAGTAGAGAATAGTCAACTGGGAAAACCCTAACCTACACTCAGAAACAAAAGCAGCACTATCACACATGATAATAATAAAAATGATACTAATAAATTTAGGGTGCCAATCACAACCAACCCTGTCTTCCCTCCAACCTCTATGCACTCAACTCATTTTTCCCCAATAAAATACATATAAGGAGTTATCAGGAATTACTTTATCAACTTTATATTCCATATAAGCAAGAGACATTTTTACTTTTTATTTTATTTATTTTTAATTAATTAATTTGCCAAACTGGGGTTTTGGCACTAAGACAGAGAGACAAAGAGGGAGAGACACCCAGTACTGGAACTTCCATTGATGCCATGGCAGCTCCGTGTGGTGTTGGCATTTGAACCTGAGTCAGGAGCATGGCAGGGCAGGCCCCTTACTCAATGACCTATTTCTGAAGCCCAACTTCTGATTCTAATATTCACTTCTAAATTCATTTTAACCTCCCTTCTCCTTACTCCTTTGACCGGCAATCTAATTCTTGCACACCCCAGTTCTGTGCTGTTGGTCCTCCTCACAGATGCAGAAAACATGAACACTTATTCACAAGAAGCATATTCAGTTTCTCTGATTAGCCAAATTCCAGGAAATGTCAACAGAAAAAAAAAAAAGAGCAGAAAGGAAATCCAAACTCTGGTTTATTCCTCTCAGGCATTTGCTGGGTTAACATGATTTTCTTTAGGTCCCAGACGCACAGAACTACGTAAATGGCCATGAGTTCTCTAAGACAAAAGACATCATTCTGAGCTTTATGGTATTTCTTTGTGCCTTATTATCCCTCTGCCTTGTGCTTTAGGGAAGTTTAAAAAAAAAAAAATACAAGGATCTTACCCATAGGAAAAAACTGACTAAAACAATTACTTTTTTTTTTTAATGGTTTCCTCCAAATGTCTAGGAGTTTACTTTCTTACAAAAGATGGGCTTTCTGAAAGTTTTTCCATTGGCAGCCATCCAGTGCCATAATTACTTTAAATTAAACCCTCAAGTGTTTCCCTTTCTCCTCCTTAGCACCACAAACAATTCTTTCCTCTGAGAGTTGGACTGTAGCTCAGTGAGTTTCCACAAGCAGCCGAGAGGTTGCAGAGGGCAGAAATGTAAGCTTTCACCTTGGAAGATGTGGTTAGGACCTGTCATTTGATAGGCTCCATGTGGCCCTCATGACTCCCCAGTCTTCAGCTTAATGTGAGGGTAATCTGGAGGCCAGAGAGCAGTGACAAAGCCCCTTCAATTTATTGTGGAACTGGGTGTGGAGGTGCGATTTTTCCAAAGTTTTACATGACTGGTAATGAATTGTAGGTCAGAGTGTAAAAGTATGTAGGGAAATTGTGAAGATGTGGTAGAGCATAGCAGGGTTTGACCTGAGGGGCACATCTATCCTGTCAGTCTCTCTCTCTACTGAGAAGTTGAGCGAGGGGGACAGGAGGACCCCAAAGGTTTGCCAGAAGGCTGACACCGGCCATTGTGGTTTTCACCATGTGGCTTAACCAGGTGTGCTACCGTCCACCTCTGGGGCACTCCTATGAATAAAGATTTTAACAGCCTCGCAGCCACTAGCTTGGTTCCTGGGTCATCTCTCTTGCACATGTGTCGCTTGCCTGACAAAAGTGTCATCCAAAAGTATACTGAAGACTCAAACATTGATGGGAATAACCACTGTAAAGAATAATGACTCGGGGGCCAGGCGGTGGTGCACCTGGTGAAGTGCACACACTACAGTGCACAAGGACTCAGGTTCAAGCTCCTGGTCCCCACCTGCCAGGGGGGATGCTTCAGGAGCTATGAAGTAGGTCTGTAGGTGTTTTTCTGTCTCCCTCTCTATATCTCCCTCCTCTCTCAATTTCTGTCTCTATCCAATAATATGTATCCAAGCCTACCAGTCATTATCGTTTTCATTCCAGTTAATATTTTCTAAAGCCTGAAGATAGCCTGGGGGTAGGGGAATCTCTGTAGTGGGAGGAGGAGTAACAGAAATTTAACACCCTTTGTTATTTTTTCCATTGTTTTTATTTGCTAGGACAGAGAGTAATTGAGAATGAAGGGGGAGATATAGACTAGGAGAGAGAAAGGGAGACACCTGCAGCACTGATTTGCTGCTCGTGAAGTTTACCCCCTGCAGGTGGGGGTACCAGGAATTTGAACCCATGTCCTTACACATAGCAATGTGTGTGCTCAACTAGGTATGCCAGCCCCCTTCCCAGTCCCAAAACATCTTAACATCTTGTCTTCATTTCCTCACATTCTTTTCAGTCTAGTCCTCTTCCCCAACTCTGCCCTATCTCAAACATCCTAGTTCCAAATTGAAGAAAAACATATACTTTAAAGAAGAAAAAAGGGGCTGGGCAGTAGAGTGGCTTGTTAAATGCATATGGCACAAAACACAAAGACCGGTGTAAGGATCCTGATCCAAGCCTCCGGCTCCCTACCTGCAGGGGGGTCACTTCACAACTGGTGAAGCAGATCTGCAGGTGTCTCTCTTTCTCTCCCCCACTCTGTCTTCCCCTCCTCTCTGGATTTC